>NC_138205.1:34841953-34999453 GCF_964194415.1 Vipera berus | reverse complement strand
TGAGTCATTCCCAAATATAATATTCTCATGCCAATCATTGCTAATATAGTTATGAATAAAAAAACAGAGGCCATTAATTTTATCCCGATATAAATGGAGATGAATGATTTAGAATGGCTGGGAGCACATATTGTAGCATAGAGGTGTATATATACCAGTTCCTATTTCAGGCATCTTATACACAGTTATCAGAATGTCTGAAAGGAATAAGAAAAACAAAATGATTATAATAATTTACTTATATAGTGTCCTTCCCTTCACTTACTGTGATTTATGAGTATATAGTAAAAACAATAAAAGCATATTAGAAACCATTATAGTCATTTTTAAAGCAATGTTAGGAAGAAGGAAAAAGCTAATCCAACACTGTAGTGTTTATTTTAAGGAAAAATAATTCTTCATAGAATATTAGAACGACTGATGCTTCTTTTCTTCCTTTCCCTTGTTCCCATCTGGATTTATTTTTTGTTTCTTTGTTTTATGTCTTATGTTCAGGGCTTTTTTTCTCATAGAATGCTCAGAACGGAGTTCCAGCACCTTTTTTGGATGGAACCTTGCAGGGTAGGCAAGGCAGGTTGTATGACATGTGTAAGTTCCGGCACCTTTTTCTTTTACAAAAAAAGCACTGCTTATGTTGTTACTTCAAAAAATGTTTTTAGCAAATTTTAACCTGCCTAGAGTCACCAGAAGTCAAGTGGTATATATATTTAATATATTATGGTCCATCACACAGTCAGTCAGATATTCAGACTGAATTTGGCATTTTTGTCTATCTATTGAGTCCTTTCCAATGATCAGGGATTGGAGATGTGGATGTCTGACTGTGAACCTAAAAATTATTACAGTAACATCTAAGGATATAGACAATTAGAGGCAGGGCAATTTTTTTTTACAATTACAATGTTCATGTCCAATAAATGTTCATAAGAGTTCAGTATTAATCTGGAGATCCCACTGTTTTGCAATTTTTTTCAGATTGCTCAAACTTAGCTTCACTCAAACTTAGCAATATCAATTAATGGACTTCTTTTCAATGACTGTTAAGCATGTTATGAACAAGGTGCCTGTTGGTTTTGATTTTAAAGTCTCATAAGATCTTAACCTGCTTATTTCCAAGAGCACTATAGCATCTTCATTTCCTATCATTTTATCTGTTTTAGTCCCACCTGTTCTTACTTGCAGGAAAATGATATTTCTCAATACTGTTTTTGATACCATGATATTCCAATGCACTATTGTTACTTTGCCATGCTGTTGTTTGTAGTCTGTCTGTGCATCTCCTCCTTGATCTCCTCCTTCTCCTTCTGGCCCTTCTCCTGCCACAGCTGCCAGTTCTCATGTTGCCTTTGTATGCATACAGTTCTTCCCAAGAACCTATGGTGTTGTGATGTATCAGCATAATATATGTGCAGATCCAATCAGTGTGGCCTTTTGCAGTTGACAGAAATGTTGCTCACAGTATGTAACTTACAAAGTTTCTATCATATTTGAGCCTTAATATCTTTTGTAGTTATATTAAGCCCTGCAACAGTGAATTTTCTGAAAGCATTATTCAAACCTCCTCAATAGCTTGATATAGAGCTAACATTCTTCCCACATGCAGACCTCCCACTGAGAGGTTATGGTTGGGACACCCATTTTATTGGCTTGATGAACTTGATGATAAGGGCAAAAAATGGATCCAGGAAATTACAGACCAATTGGCCTGACATTAGGAAGATGCTGGCAAAAATAATTAAGCAACAGATCTGCAAACACCTTGAAGCAAGCAAAATTATAACCAGAAGTCAACATGGGTTTATTAAAAATAGATTATGCCAAGCAAAGCTTATTTCATTCTTTGATAAAGTGACTAAATTAGTGGATAAGTGAAATGCTCTGAACATAGTATATTTGGATTTCAGTAAAGCATTTGACAATGTAGACCATACCCTACTTCTTAGTAAGTTAGAAAAATGTAGGATAGACAGCATCACCACCAGATTGCTTTGTAACTGACTGACAAACTACACTCAACATGCAGTCCTTAATGGAATTACATCTACATTGAAGGAAGTAAGCAGTGGGACACCCCATGGTTCTGTCTTAGGCCCAGAACTTTTCAACATCTTCCTAGATGAAGAATAGAAGGGAGATTCATCAGATTTGCAGACAACACCAAGCTGGCAGGAATAGTCAACAGACAGACAGACTTGAACACTGGGCCCTTTCTAACAAAATGAAATTCAATAGTGGGAAAAATAAGGTGTAGAATAGGTGGAACATAGTTCAATAGCAGTAACAATGAGAGGGATCTTGGAGTCCTAGTGGACAATCAGTTAAATATGAGCCAGCAGTATGCTGCAGCCACCAAAAAAGCCAATGCAATCCTATGCTGCATTACAGAGGGATAGAATCAAGATCATGTGAAGTTAGTGCTACTTTACAATGCCTTAGTATTGCCGCATTTGGAATATTGCATCCAGTTTTGGTTACTACAATATAAAAGAGATGTTGAGATTCTGGAAAGAGTGCAGAGAAGAGCAACAAAGATGATTACATTGTGGGAGGCTAAAACATATGAAAAACGGTTGCAAGTATTGGGTATATCTAATCTAGTGAAAGGAAGGACTGAGATGACATGATATCAATGTTCCAGTGTCTGAGGGGTTGCCACAAAGAATAGGGTGTCAATCTATTTATCAATGCAGCAGAAAGAAGAACAAGAAGCAATGGATGGAAACCAATCAAGGAGAGAACCAATCTAGAACTAAGAAGAAATTTCCTGACATTGGGAATAATTAGCCTTCAGAAGTTGTGGGTGCTGCATCACTGTAGGTTTTAAAAAAGAGACTGAACAGCCATTTATCTAGAATGGTATAAGATCTCCTGCTTGGGCAGGGTGTTGGATTAGAAGACCTCCAAAGTCCCTTCCAACTCTGTTATTTTGTTAACCACAATTTATCATATGAGGATGTTTCCTGAACTATGAGCAAATGCAGCACCCAGAACTGCAGGAAACTCAAAGCAGCTCCACCTAAGTGTTTTTTTCCTGAACTGGATATGTAGGTTCTGGCAGAGAAAGAATCAGGTGGTCTGGTGGAGAAGAAGGACTGAGGGCAGAGAGCAGGTGGACAGGGATGGTCCAGGAAACAGGCTTTCCGCTTTTAGCCTAAAGTCTCAAGGAAAAAGCCTGGGAAGGAATGTTTCCTCCCTGTGCACTCTGGAAGGACAAGCTTCCCTTTGAAGATGTCTAGAAACAGTAATTGAGAAGGTCAAGTTTCCAGTAAACAGAACTTCCCTGCTCTCCCTTCCTTTTGGCATGTAATTCTCCTTTCTCTGATTTCTGGTTTTTCATTGGGTTTCTGTCTACTTTTTTGTCTCTCACTTCATTTCATGTCATATATATATAAAAAGGTAAAGGTTCCCCCGCACATGCGTGCTAGTCGTTTCCAACTCTAGGGGCCAGTGCTCATCTCCGTTTCAAAGCCGAAGAGCCAGCGCTTGTCTGAGGACGTATCCGTGGTCATTTGGCTGGCATGACTAGACGCCAAAGGCACACGGAACGCTGTTACCTTCCCACCGTAGTGGTCCCTATTTTTCTACTTGCATTTTTTACGTGCTTTCGAACTGCTAGGTTGGCAGAAGCTGGGACGAGTAACAGGCGCTCACTTTGTTATGTGGCACTCGGGATTTGACCTGCCAAACTGCCGACCTTCTACATATATACATACATACATACATACATACACACACACACACACACACACACACACACACACACACACACACACACATATATATATATATATATATATATATATATATATACACACACACACACACACACACACACACACACACACACACACACGTTGGTAACAATACAGTATAGGAATGTTTTGCCATTGTCTTCTTCCAGGATTTTACAACTTCCTAACCTATAGGTAATCTAAATAACCTATATCCTGAAGTTTCCCATTGGTTTCTCATCCAAGTATTAACTGATAGGGTGGTCTAGTGCTTTTGATTCAAGTATTTTCGAGAACACAAGAGTATGAATGTAAACCTTCTCTGAAATTCCTTAAAACCTTTGAATTCAAAGGACTGCATAGGGCCACTAATCAGTCCTGTCCATTTGGCTTTTCAAAATCAAAAAAGTTCAGGTAGGTGCTGTAATGTAGTGGGTCTGACGCAAGGAAGAGACGCCAGCCGGAGTACGTGTTCAGCTCTTTATTGTGGGGGGTGCGTACTGAGGAACAAGGGCTACCTGGCCTCCTTATATACCCGGCCAGGGAGGCGGCCAGCCAATGGGGTTGGCCCTAGGTTTCCCGCCGAAACTAGGTTTCCCGCCAAAACCGTCCAGGCCAACGCCCCCTAGTGGCTGCTGCTATGCAGATGCTTGCAACTGGATACATAACACCCCTCCCCCCTTAGAGAAGAACCATCCTACAACTATGTACATGCATAACTATATACAATGTGTGCCAATACATATGCAGCGAGTTGGGGATCACTTGCAAACATAGTCCGCTAAATACACTGGTGTCCTGTGGGGCCTGGTGGACCGTCTGGGTGTGGCTTCGCCCTGGCCTTGAACGTCTGGCTCATGATGCCCCTGTGCTGGGTTGAGTCCGGCCGTTGGATTCCCGTCTCCTAAGGTGCCCTGCTGCTGCTGCAGGGCCGGCTGCAGGAGGCCATCCTCCTCTAGTTCAGGGTCCGAGCCATTTCCGGTTGGTCTGGCCTCCTCTGGGGTGTGGCTATCCCGTTGGCCATGGGTGGTGCACTCAGGAACCCTTCCTCTGAGCTGGTCGATGTGCCGCCTGATGTGTCGATCCCCCTCCACCCCCATGATGTAAGAGAGGTTATTGGACAAGAAGGCAGCATGGGCCTGGACTCTCGTCCATGACCAAAGTTTCAGAGCCTTAAAGGCACTACTGTCTGACAGGTCCACAGTAACACACTTCACCCCCACGATGTAGGCCCCGTTTTTTCAGCCACAATCCCCGGAATCCATGGGTGCTCTGTCCCGTAGTTCTTGACCCAAACCAGGTCCCCCACGTTGAGTACCCTGTGTGATGAGGGCCTCTCAGTCTCTGCCGCCACTCGGTCAGGGTGCAACCAGTCAAGCTTGGTGATGAGACGCTGTCCCCATCGTAGTTCTGCTGGGCTCTTCCCGGTGGCAATGGACGGTGTGGTGTGTTGGGCGAGCAAAAATTTCGCCAGTCAGTGATGCCAGTCCCCGCTGATGATGTGCCGGAGTGCGTCCTTGGTCGTCCTTACCATCCGTTCAGCTTGCCCGTTAGTCGATGGGTGGAAGGGCGCAGAGGTGTCGTGTCTAATCCAAGAATGCCTGGAAATCATTAGTGGTAAACTGAGGCCTGTTATCAGACACGATTACGTCGTGGAGGCCATGTGTGGCAAAGAGGGCCCTGAGTACCTGGATTGTCCTTGCTGAGGTCATGTTGGGGACAGGGACTACCTCCAGCCACTTAGAGTGGCTGTCCACTACCACTAAGAACAGTTGGCCCTGGAACGGCCCCGCATAGTCAATGTGGATGCGGGACCAGGATGTGTGTGTGGCCTCCCACCTGTGCACGGGGGCGTGTGGCATCTCTGGCCTGGATCTCTGGCATGTGTAACAGCCCTTGACCCGCTCCTCGATGTCTTTGTCCAAACCTGGCCACCAGAGGTAATTCCTGGCCAGTGCCTTCATCCTGACCACCCCCGGATGCCCCTCATGCAGGGACTCCAACACTGCTCTGGAATGTTGTGGGAATGATGACCCTGCTTCCCCAAAGGAGGCAACCCCGGTGTGTGGAGAGCTCGTGTTGCCTGGTGAAGTACGCCTGGAATTCGGGCCCCGGGGACTTGTCCTGCCAACCAGTGCAAACCCACGAGTGTACCCTGCTCATGATGTTGTCAGAGGCTGTGCTGGTTGCAATGTCCTTGGCATGTACTGGGCATTCTGGTAGTTCCTGCAGAGCTAGGATCTGTGTTGCTGGTGCCGGATCTGGTTCAGTGGTGTCTATGGGTAGCCTACTCAGGCCGTCTGCATGGCCCATCTCCTTCCCTAGCTTGTGCACCAGCTTGCAATTGTAAGCTGCAAGGAAGATGGACCACTGGAGCATTCTGGGAGATAGTATTTGGGGGGTCTGCTTGTCCGTTGTGAACAGGCCTAGCAGTGGTTTGTGGTCTGTGTAAATGGTGAACTCCCTGCCATAGAGATAATCATGGAACTTCTTAATCCCTGCCACGATTGCCAGGGCTTCCTTATCTATTTGGGCGTAGTTCCTCTCTGCTCCAGAAAGCGTCCTGGAATAGTAAGCTATTGGTATTTGAGCCCCAGTAGGCTCAAGGTGGCTTAGTACAGCGCCCACGCCATAAGGGGATGCATCGCATGCGATGCATATGGGCTTTGTTTCTATGAAGTGTGTTACTGTGGACTTGTCAGACACTAGTGCCTTTAAGGCTTTGAAACTTTGGTCATGGACGGGAGGCCAGGCCCATGCTGCCTTCTTGTCCAATAACCTGTGTAGTGGTTCTGCAATTGCTGCCTTGTGAGGAAGAAAGGTGTGATAGAAATTGAGCAGGCCCAGGAATGCCTGAAGCTCTGCCTTGTTCCTAGGTGTGGGTGCCAGTTTGATTGCCCTTACCTTGGACTCCATGGGGTGGATTCCCTTGGCATCTATCCTGAATCCCAAAAATTCAGTGGAGGGAACACCAATGCTGCACTTTTCCCTCTTCAGTTTGAGGCCAGCAGCACGCAGCCTGGTTAATACCTCCCTCAGCCTGCCTGCCAGTTCTTCAGCTGATGCTCCTGCGATCAGGACGTCATCAAAATAAGGGCAGACCTCTGGGTTGCCCTTGAGAGTTTTCTCCATGATCTCCTGAAAAATACCAGGAGCTACGCTGATCCCAAACTGCAGCCTGTTTACCCTGAAAGCTCCCCTGTGAGTCACTATCGTCTGAGTGTCAGCCATTGCCCTGGTAACCGTGAGCTGTTGGTACGCCTGCGCAAGATCGAGCTTTGCAAAGATGGCACTGCCTTGGAGGGAAGCGAGAACGTGGCTGACCGTGGGGACCGGGTAAGCATGTGGGTTTAGGGCGCAGTTTACCGAGCATTTGTAGTCGGCGCAGATCCTCACCTCCCCATTGGGTTTAAGTGGGGTGACTATTGGGGTCTCCCACTCTCCCCCATCTACGGGCTCTAAGATTCCCTGGCCCACCAGCTTGTCCAGTTCGCTCTCGATCTTATGCTTGAGCGCAAAAGGGACTCGCTGCGGTCTGACCCGGATGGGGGAATGCTCGGGTTCAACTTGAATGAGATGGGGGGCCCTGTGTACTTGCCCAGCTTCCCATCGAAGACATCTGCAAACTCCTTGCAGACGGCCTCGATGGATTCTCCCTGGATCTGGTGGATCCCGGAGACTGTGATTCCCAGGGCCTCAAACCAGTCTAGGCCGACTAGGCTGGCTCTCTGGCCCTCTACCACTACGACCTCCAGGTGCTCCTCGCGACTCTTAAACCCCACGGAAATGGTGGCCTCCCCCTTTACCTTGACCGGCGAGTTTTGGAAATCGGTCAGGGCTAAATTTGAGGGCCGTAATTGAATCTGCTGCTTGCTCCAGCTGTTAATATAGTTAAGGGTCTCGTCCGAAATGATGGACACCACCGATCCGGAGTCAAGCTCCATGCTGCAGGGGACGCCCTGCAAGCAGATTGTTAATTTAATTTTTGATTTGAGCAGCCGGCGGCTAGATGGCCAGCCGGCTCTCAACATAGCCAATTCGTAATTTGATCGGGGCCCCAGTACCTCTCAACAGTGATTCATCCTGGCGCAGCTCATGGATCTCTTCTCAGGGGCGGCGGCTATGACAGACCGCGGCTATGTGGCCTGTCTTCTTGCAGGCCCGACACGTGGCCGACCGGAACTTGCAGAGGCTGCGCACGTGGTTTCCGCCGCAGCCTGCGCACTTCTGCGAGTTGTTGGCCGGCTTGGGCTTGTCCGGGTGCCCTCCTCATTGTCCGTGGGTTGACTTCCACCGGAGGAGGTCGATGCTTTGTTCGTCCTCCTCGTCCTCAGCTGAGATGACTTGCTGGTGGATGTTGGCCGTCTGGCTGCCGGTTCTGGATTCCTGGACAGTCTGGACAGCCCTGCAGGCTGCTTTGTGGGCCAGGATGGCATCCTAGGCCTCCTGGAACAAGACCTCGTCTTTCGCGAACAGGCACTCCTGCAGCCTCGTGTCTCGTAGGCCGCAAACCAGCCTGTCGCGTAGCCGCTCCTCCAGGTTCAAAAATTTGCAGGCGACGGCGGCTTCTCACAGGGCAGCGATGTAGTCGGCCCCGGACTCGTCGGGACGCTGGTCCCTCTTCTCAAACTGCGACCTCAAAGCCAGTTTGGACATGCGGGGCCAGAAATTTGCGTTAAGCTTGTTGACGAGGTCCCAGTAAGAGGCGGTTTCTATGGCCTCCGGGGTGAGCAGGTTTGCGGCGACCTCGAGGAGTGCGGGTCCACCTATGCAGAGCAGGGCTGCCGCCTTCGAGCCGTCCTCCGAGATTTGGTTAAATCTCATGTACAGTTCGGCGTGCGACAGGTATCGGGCCTATTTCTCCGGGTGGTGGGTGTCGAACTCACAGGGTTGCCCTGTTCGTGCCATCGCCCTTCCATTGGTTGCTGCGGCGTGTGGTCAAGATGCTTGTTGCGGTGGCCAGAGCCGGTCTCGGGTCTCTTGCGGTGGCTGGCGGTCGTGTTGGGGGAAAAAGGAAAAGATTCCTCTTTTCCTTCAGCACGCAGTGTGTTCCCCTAGTGACTTCAGCTCTTCTGTCGGCCTGATCCCATCCTCGTCGCCACTGTAATGTAGTGGGTCCGACACAAGGAAGAGATGCCAGCCGGAGTACGTGTTCAGCTCTTTATTGTGGGGGGTGCGTACTGAGGAACAAGGGCTACCTGGCCTCCTTATATACCCGGCCAGGGAGGCGGCCAGCCAATGGGGTTGGCCCTAGGTTTCCCACCGAAACTAGGTTTCCCGCCAAAGCCGTCCAGGCCAACGCACCCTAGTGGCTGCTGTTATGCAGATGCCTGCAACTGGATACATTACAAGTGCTATCCGTTAGTTGACAGAATTTCATAGCTAGAGAAACAACAATACATTTCATTTTGCATAGAATCTGTGAAAAAGAAATTATGATTCATATAGTAATGCATTGCAATGTTTAAAAAATCTTCTAGAAAGAGACACTTCCATGTTTTATTATATATCAGAATTTACTTACTATATTGGATTCTGGATGATGACTCTAATAAGGCTTAGATTTAGATACAGCTAGCGTCTATCAGTACTGAATATGATTCATGGTTGAGACATCTATCGACACTAGCATCAATAAGATGAATTGATTATGCATTTTATAGTTCAATAGAAATACAGTTTAAAAATTCCTGGCTCACAAACTTTCTACACATATTTTACCAGCAATCCCATGGTAAAGCCAAGCAACCAATTGCTTGGGGGAAGTGGCTCTGTATAGTACCTGTTTATATCCAAATTTAAGCTTATATTTAAGTTACAAATGTTTATAAATATGTAACATCCCAGGTAATGCTTAATAAGGATCTAAAAGACACAGTGTATAGAACTTTACCTTTATTTGTGATGTTACCAGCATTTTCTCTGTCATCCTGAGCAAACACGTTGTGGTCCTCATCTACAATAATAAGCAAAATGTATATAAAACGTCTACTGGCAGACTAATTGTGCCACAAAATGTCCCATCATCTACACAGCAGAAAAAGTATATATTTTTTCTCCCATTTATAATCCATGTACATTTGTTAGGATGGCAGTTAATAACCCTACCCCCCAAAAAGGTAGCTGGGTAGGACTATAAGACATAGCAAGTATTTTGTGGGAATCCTGCCCTGGTTTCTGATATAAATGAAACTATCCCATGGTAAAATAAGTTTTTTTTCTGTCTAGTGGCCATTTGTTATTTTTGTTCACTGCAAAACAAAAACAGTAAGATGATACAGAAGCACTGATTGGAAGACGCTTTGAGAAATGAAAAGAATTTCTGGCTAATATGAGATAATCCTCAGCAGATAAAAAATGAGGGTGCTCACTAGTCAGTTTGAAGAGTGGCTGTCAGGAGCTGCTTGAAATGCCATAAAATGATACTTAAAATACCTACTTGTAATAAGAAATGTGTATTAAGATATAAAATTCAAACAACTGTAATGCTTTTGTTAGAATCATATCACAATGAATCCTGTTTGCATAACCCTGTTAAGAATGAAAAGGTTTGTCTAGAAATAGCAAACTCTTTTAAAAAGCATTTAAAACTTTATTTATTTATTTATTTATTTATTTTTGCTTCCCCAGCAGCATACAAATTTTGGCCAGATTGAAGAGTTCAGTCTGCTTTCCACAAAATAGTTCTGCATGGTACGATGTATTTTTGCTGCTTTTGAAAGAAAGATGGTTGTAAATATTTTACTAAGTACTTGTTGCCATCACCACCTCCCATTACTCTAAACTGTAGGATATGACATCTTAGATTAGAATAAAGGAAGGTGGTTGATTAGAAGAAGGACATGAAAAGAAAGGCTTAAATCTCAATCTCAGCACAGGACTAATAACTAACAAGGCCCATTCTATCTTCTCTCCCCAAATCTTTGCCATCAGCTAATTCTTTTAAAAAAAATCTTAGTGTTCTTATTCATGTAGTCCATAGAATGAATCTCACTGTATTCTTCCTGGTTTTAAAACAGTTTTTGCCCAATCTGATGTTTTCAAAAGGTTTTGAGTCACAATTCCCAAATATCCAAACAACAAAGTTTTTTGGCTGGCACAGAATTCTGGAGATTGTAGCCTCAACACATATGTAGGACTTCAGGTTGGAAAAGCTTGTTTTAAAATGTTGCAAAATGCTCAGATGGAATCACTTCAAAGGAGAATTAACATGCACTCAATCTAGATGGCAATGATTTAGCTGTACATAAACTGATATTTGTTTATCATAAACAAGCAGTTGTGTTTGTGTGAAATATGATCACAGCAAAAATATTAATTGCATATTCATATTTTACTGATTTTAGGAATCTTGCAACCTTTCTAATGACCCTAAACTTAGAATAAAACATACTCTGCTGTTTACCAATGCAGATATGTTCAAACAATATAATCATATTATGACCAAATTGAAAGAATGCCTTCTTTGATGTCTTTATAATGCAGCACAGGTGTTAAACTTCAGCTGTAAACTGGACTAATCTCTAATCTATATTTTGCTATGATTTCATTATAATTAGCACTCATGTAGGCAATTCTAAAGATTTGAGTGTGTTGAAACAATTTATTTCTGACCAGCTGAGTTCACACAACACAATCAGGCTAGATAAAAGACTAGGTATAGGAAATGACCAGGCTGAGCCTGAGAGAATGGTCAAGCAGGTTATAAATCTCTAGTCCAGCCCACCTTGAATTCCATAGACTCTTATCTACTGCCAATTTGCTTTGAACAGTTCAGATTTTTGTAGAGAGCTTAAGCTTGCAATAAAACTATATATTCATTTGAACTACTTGGACTCCTGATTTTCTGCTCTTGACACCAGTAGTTTTATCTGCACAACATACTAAGTTACGTTAATGTTAATTCTGGTCTATTTTATTTAATGATTTAGAATGGTGAGCTCCTGCTCCAGGCCTGCTCTGCTGCCTTATAGTGACAGGGTATGTGTGGATATTCTAAAGCCAAAGCAAGCAAATTAACAATGGGCAGCAGAAATACAGAAAGATGCTAGAAATGTATGATCATTGTATTATAGACAGCAAAGGCATAATCTCATTTTGTACAGGAGAAAGCAATTGTAAACCACTTCTGTATTTTATCAAGAAAACCATATGAGTAGGCCAGATAAAATAATGGAAAATATGGTGCTTTAATGCTCAATATGCTACTTAAGAAGGGTTCAGGAACTTTTTAAGTATTAATGATGTTTATGAGGCAGCTAAAGTCTTTGGGACACCTAGTTCCTGATGTTGCCATCCAAGAAAAGAAGACCTAATTCTACAATGATAGAATTACAGCGGGACTGTGAAATGTAAGCATGAACATAAAGAAGTTCAATCCACTGAAAATGGAATGAACTGACTAAAAATTAGCATCTTAGGAATTGATAAATTGAAATAGATTGGATACTTTCTGCCAGAAGATTATACTGCATATTATTCAGGATGCAAAAACAAAGAAGGAATGGCATCACTTTCATAGTCAGGAAGGATATAACAACTACAATACTACACAGCACTTGGCAGAATGCAATTAGACTCTGCAGACAAGTGTTTAATATGATGATTGTTCAACTTTATGTTCCAACCACTGATGCAAAAGAGGAGATTGATGAATGTTATATATAAATGTTGATTCAAATTCAAACTTAAATCAATAGAACATGCAAGCAGGATTTGTAGCTTGTGGCTGGAGATGAGAATGCCGAAGTTGGATATGCTAAGGAGGAACATTTAGTTGGACTCAATGGCTTAGGAAGCAGGATAATGATTTATTAATTGCTACAATCCAGTGATTTCTTCATTGCTAAAACAGCTTTCCAACAACCAAAATGATGTCTACATATGTGGACGTCACTAGGTGGAGTACTGTCAGGTGCAAACAACCAGATCCAGATGTGAAGGATTCAAGATAACTATTTATTGTTTTCTATCCATAGTGCAAGAATCTCCCTAGATAAGATCCTATGCAACTTAGGGGAGGTTAGGTGTAAGTCTCTTGTGGCTGTGCAAAAATTTAGCATTACCTCCCTGCTTGATCCTTCTTCATTTGTCTGGCAGGGAATGACCCAACAACACACTCCCCACATCAGATCCCTCTCTGTACCATGTAGTGTTTATTGCTTGGGATTTCACAGGAACTTGGGGTGGGTGGGAGCAATGCCAACTGAAAGAAGTCCTCCCCCCCAAGTCTGAAGACTATTTCCAGTCTTGCGGTGCATCCTGCAAAACATCCAGATGGTTAGAGAATTCCTCCCTACTTTCCCTCAGGAAGTGAAGTCCAGAAGATAAAAGTCAAGTCTTGTCTGCTTCAACGCTTCCCTCTAGAGGGGCCTCCACTGCCTGGTTAACTCCTTCATTTACTGATTCCTCCTCAGGCTCTGGGATGGAATTGGCAACTAGAGGTTTAGAAGGTTGTCTGGGAATTGTTGTAAAACTGCTACACTAATTCAGAAGCATGCATATTTGTAGCATTTTCCCACGAAAGCTCTGCTTCTGGATAGCATTTCCAGTAAACCAAGTACTATATGCTTTTACCCTGTCTCCTTGAGTTCAATATTTCTTTCACTTTGAATTCTTTCTTGCCTTGAATAATCAGTGTGTTTGGGCGTGTATGTGTTAATGGCAGTTGTGATCATAAAAGGCTTGATGGCACTTCTCTGACTAGCAATGAATGATAGAAAACTGGGTGGACCTTCATAGATGGTGGCAATTGCAAACAAAAAGCCACATTTTTTACATGCTGTAGACCTTAAAGAAACTCACAAACTTTGATCAAGTTTCTTCGAGGGTCTGATAGAAGCCAAAAATTTGGCCAACAACCACACTTTGTTTCCCTCAGCAACTGTGTACTTCTTACTGCCCTCAGTAGCATGGGCTATCCCTCTCCTGAATTAGCTGTGGGTGGCATGAGGGAGGGGAAATCTCATAAAATGAGATCTAGGCTCATTTGATCATCCCGCAGTTCCTCCAAATGGGAGTCTATATGTACACAAAGTTAGTACAATTGTTCCAGACTTTGTGGAATTCCTTGCCTAATCAGCTCAGTCTGGATGTCAGTATGCAGACATTGCCTGAACCAGTCTATCAAGGCTGCTTCGTTCCAATCCATATCTGCCACCAACAATTTGAAATCAAATATATAAAGCCTCGCCCTTCTGTTGCCTTGCCTGAGTTACCAATCTCATGGCTGGCTGTCACATGTTGGTGTGAATGTTCTTGGTAGTTCCTTGATAAGGCTATTGTTTACTGTTATTTTGTTTGTCTGCATTGGTAGTTTCTTGATTGGAGTATTGTTTACTTGATTGTTGGTCTAGTGTTAATCTTGGTGTTAATATTTGCTCATATGGATGTTGATTTCTGGTGAGGAGGTGTTTTGGTCTTTCTATTTCCTTTTGAGGTTTTTGACTGTCTGTTTTGGGTGGTTAAAAATATTAACAAAGATAACAGCCTAATCAAGGAACCACCAAGAACTCTCCCAGCCACACTGACAGGGCAAGCCACTAGCAGATCCCACTTCCTGCTATGCACCAGTGATGTTACCTAGTTTGCTAATGAAGCAAGAAAATCATCAAACTCATAGAGAACCAAGGACCCCACACCCAATTGTTCTTATGTAAAACTTATAGACAGGTCTGGAAACCACAGCATAAATGAAACATGGTGAAAAAGATTGGCTCCATGTCAGCAATGTATATGCTGAATATACATTGAAGGAAGCTGGATTAGATGAAGATGAGCATGATTTTAAAACTGAAGGGAAAAAAACATTAGTAACTGCACTGTACTGTTACTAGTAATAGTAACAGTAACTGACACTATTTTAATAACTAAAAATGCAAATGATCTGGAACCTCTAGTAGTGAAAATCAAGGATCATAGTAAACAATGGTCTAAAATTAAATATAAAGACCAAACTCATGAAAATTGGTATAGCAATCAACCTTAAAATTGCCAATGAAGATACTATAGTGATGGATAACTTTTGCCTTTTAAGACTATCAACAGTAAAGAAATAAGCATTGAAAAATATACTGCAGACTAGTACCTGGTATAGTTGCAATGAAGCCTTTTGAAAAGATATTCAAAAGCCAGGATGTATTTATAGAAACTAAAAATAAGGCAATTGTTCTTGTGACAATCTATGGAAGCAAAACTTGGATTAGAAGCAGCAGCATAGAAATAGTATTGATGCTTTTGAATTTTGCTTTGGAGAAGATTTCTGAGAATACCACAAACAGACAATAATACAAGCAAATAGATTTTTGAACATGTTGATGTCAGGGCTGTTGCCAACAGGTGTGCAAATAATGTACTGCACAAGGGTGCCATGACATGGGAGGGAGAGATGTAGCCCGGTGCTGCATTGCATGGAGCAAAGTTGGGAAAAGAAGCCTGTCCAGATACTAATTCATGCATGTGCACATGCACTGTACAAGAAAAGATAGAACAAAATGTTTGAAAGCCGGAACTGCTACATGATGTGAGTTGATGCTCTGGTGGCAGAAACCTTTTTTCACAAAGGTACCTAACAGAACAGGGCCTGTCCTGTTGATGGTTAGAGTTGTCATTGGCAGCTTTGGTGTGGAGAAAGGCTAATAGTGAAACTCTACATGGAGTTGCTTCTCTTCTACTGCAACAAAACTGGTCCTGAGTACACTGGGCTCATGGATCTTGCCATCTGGTCCCCAAAGTGGATCCTCCCCTATGCCTAAGTTGCCATGGAGGGTGAGACTCCTGCTCCCTGCCTGCTTTTTGCCTGCCCCCTGCCTAGTCTGCAGCTCCTTGCTACTAGTCATGAACATATATACCTTAGCCCTGATTCTGATGCTGTCTTGATATGAGGTCAGGCCTACAGCTTCCCCTTGGCCTGTCTTACCCACGGACAGAACTACGCTTCTCATCTGTAGCAAGCAGAAACTATGATCATGAGAGCAGGCCCTGGCCCTACCAATGATAGTGTCTTGATGCAGGACTAAGAGTGGAGCTGACCTGGGCATTGAGCCATACTTCTCATCCTAAGTGAGGAGCCACAATTTCAGGTAAAATCAGACTGGATTTGGGTCATATTGTGAGGAATGAAACTAGGACTGCTATCTCTGCTTGGGAAAAGCAGCTACAGACAGGCAGTAATGCTTCCCATCCCACTATTCCAAGGCTCAGAACAACTCATGTTTCCAATAAAGGAGATTATTGGTTGAAATGAGGGGTCTCTAGTGCTCTCTGAGTTTAGTTGTTTTCTTGCAGACATTTTCTTGGTTGTTTTCTTTCAGATGTTTCATTACTCAAACTAAGTAACATCATCAGTCCTAGTCAAGTGCACATTTGGATAATGAAACATCTACAAGAAAGTCCCAAAGATGCTTTTTCACAAGCCAACTGGACTTTCTTGTTTTTCTTTGAAGACATTTCACTTTTCATCCAAGAAGCTTCTTCAGCTCTGACTGGATGGTGGGGAATGGAAGGATTTATATTCGTTGCTGACAGCTGGTGATTTGCATTCATTTAGAGAATCATTGAGGAGGTTTATCTGTGTCCTCAGGGTCACCTGAATAGTGCAAATGGGTATGGAGCCTTCTTGGAACTGCTGAAAGGATTTTGTTTTAGACTGAAGATAGATGATGTCATATCCCTCCCCCTCTGTTGAGAGAGGGCAAACCACATTTTGGATAGAGAGGACTCCTGGTTTGAAAGAGGGGTCAAAGAGGCCATCTATGTCAAAACTGAACAGTCTTCTCTCAACATCACTTTGCAAAGCCTAGAAGGATGGAATTGATCCAGAACAATAGTCTGTTTTGGGAGAAGGTGAATACTGCAGTAAATAATTGTGTACAGATTTCCTGTACTATTGAGGGTTGTTAGAACCCTCACACATGGGCTATACATTTGAGATCTTTGTTCTATAAGTGAAGTTTCCAATTTCATTTGGCATTCTATTCTATCTATATCCATGTTGTTGTTGTTTTGCCAGAAGTATAGAAATCTTCCCCACTGCCTTCTTTGGGGATATTGTTTTCAACTTCCGAGTCTAATCTATAACCCTGGGATTTCCTGATGATCTCTCACCCAAGAATTCAAATCTCAATTAGTTCCCTCCAACCCTTTTTCAAGAGCATCCATTGGCAGCTGGGTATTGTCACTAGCTATTTTTATGTCAATTAACTACAAGGAATAGGTTAGTGATGGTAGAAGCCCATGATAACTGGCCTTTTTGTCAAATTAACAGAGAATCTTGCAGATACCGAGTAAAGTAGCTGTTATGGTACTTTCAGGGAATGGCAGTAGATTGAAGGAATGAACTATTTCTTATTCTCTTACCACAACTATTAAGTTATTGTTAGCACCACCAATCCTTAGAAATAAAGTAATCCAGTAGATCAAATAAAACTTAATTTCAATGTTGTGGCTGCTGTCAAAACTTGTTTTTTTCACATCAAGATAGCTTTGCTGCAATGAAAATTGCCAGTTCTAAGATGTCTGATTTTGTTAGATGACATTGGGGGCTAAACTCCCACCCATATTTCATCCCCTAACCATATGATACTTGACCTTTTTCATGTAATCAGCCAGTCATGTCAGATGTTAGCACAACTACCTGTGTACAATAAAGAATTTTGGGTGGCAATATTTTAAAGCAATAACAGTGAAATCAGTCTATAATCCAATATTGTCCAGCAATAGCAGCTTATATAAGCAAAGTGTAACAATATAAAAGAGGAAAAGAGAGGTCATATTTTAACCATGCCCCATAAACCTATCAATTGTTATTTAAGACAGTAATAGCAATCACTTGTTATAGCATCGTAAATTTACATGGCACTTTATAAGTACTGTATAACACAAGCAGGAAAGCTTCCTTAGCTTTGACAAGTATCTCCGGTCTCACTAAAGAGAAGACAATGAACGAAACACACTGTCAGGACATGATGGAGGCCAGGGGAAGAGGAAAAGGGAGGGAGGAGGAGAAGGCTGTTTGGGCGGAAGGACAGACTTAGCAGAAAGGCAGTTAGTATTCCAAAAGGAAGTGAGGGTTAAGAGACTAACAAAAAACCAAAGGTCAAACACAACCATTAATTTTTTTGCAGTGCACGTAATCACTCTGAAAGCTAATTATTTCTTATTAGCCTGTCAAATTGTAGCCAAAGATTTTATTATTTCTCTTCTTCACCAATTTTTTATTAAATGGCAATGCATAGTAGTAATTATACAGTATTACCCCAAGAAAATATTATTTGGAAAAGGAAATGATAACTTATACGTTGCTGTGTTTTAGCATTACTCAACTTGATACCAAGTTGTCATGATATTGAGGAAAAATTCTTTCTCAGTCCAGAAGATTTTGAAATATATCTTTTCAACTTTAATTAGGGTGCTATTTGATGTCAACCATCATCTCTGTCTTTGGTGTCACAGTGCAGCCAATCATTGTAGGAGCCTTTTGATCTATGTCTTCACGAGGCACAGAAGACTGGAAATTGGTCCAGAATGACTACTTTTAGTTCTACTATTTTTGGATTTTTGGTAGAAATTGAAAGTGATTTTTCAAACTAAAGGCTATCATTCATGCTTTTCTATGTACCGGTAAATACAATTACATATATCCATATTTCTGTACCACACTGATGTATCTACATGGGCTGGTGAATGGCGGTGGCATAAAGGAAGCCATTTTATCAGCTTATGAGTTTTAAAACATAAAATTGCACTAACATGCTTTTCCATTAAAAGCATTTTTCTCCAAAAATAGTCTATAAATTATTAGCACTATATCCAAAATTGACATAAAACATTAAAGAGCCAGTAAAGTGGTATCCGAAAGGGTACTTAATTTTTAAACCATCTTTTAATTGCATTAAAATACTTTTTCATAGGAACATTTTTATGTACATAAACTGTTTTTAGAAAAAAATAGCACAGATTTTTTTAAAAAATAAAACATTTTTTAAAATGAATAAATAGAAAAGTAATACTAAAAGTAAACTGATACATAGTACTATAGACAAAATTGCCCCAAATATCATTTTCCCGGTCAAAATATGCTTCTTTCAAAAAATAGGAAAAAATCCTATAAGAGCTGCTTCAGTGTGTATTTCAACCCTAAACCCTAATCCTGCATTCTTCACTATAATTTATGTGTGTGTGTGTGTTTGCATACATATGCACATGCATATGTGTGTGGGCAAGTAGCACATATATATTTAGTGATGGTGAAAATAAAATGGAGGTTTCAAAATTAATCAAAAATATATACTTTTATATCAACTACAACTTGGATATATTGAGGAAAAGCATCTTTATTTTATGCAGTTTACAAAATGTTATGCTGCAGTGTGTTTTGTTTTGACTTACTATGTAAGTCATTATGGTTTGCAAATATAGTTCATAACTGCAAATGTTATCTGAACTCAACCAACAATTATTAATTCAGTGTACCACAGATAGGCAAATAATGGAATAGCACAATGTAGGAATTCAACCATTTCTTTTACTTTGGCTAACCAGGTGGAAAAGAATCTACGTAGCCTGATTAATTTATTTATGTTCCAGTCAGAAGTTTGAATAATTTAGTAGATATTTTCAGTTTATCTTTGTTGTCTTAAAGACCATAAATCTGTTTTTTTTAAAAAGCCAGTACACTGGACACTGATATTGGGATTCTGAATTTTCCTTTTAATTGGAAATTCAATACTTTGGGGCCCAGAACTCTTTTCTGCAAAGAGAAGAAATATCTGACAGGTAATTAGATGGAAAACCAACCAGTTATGGAGATTTTTTGTTTTCCTGATGTCCTATATACAGAGAGTTTTGGACAATCTGCCATGCTTCACTTTTTGGAAGTCAAAGCTTTTTCCTCTCTTACCATGACTTTGTCTAGGACACAGCTGTCTCTTCCCCTTCATTCAAATCAATGCAAACATGGTCAGTCTATCCCTTTGTGAATTCAGAATTGAATCTGAAGTTGTAGGGTCAAAAAAAGCAGCTCTGGCTGCCCTGCTCCACCCTTACTATTAAACGGGAAAGTGGCACCAAAGATCTTTTCTAAATAAATCAGTCTTGATTGTAGAGCTCAGGCCAATGAGGAGACAAACCACATTAACATTGATTTTAAAATAAATTATTGAGAGTGCTTTCCCTGTCCCACTTCTCTACTCTGTGAATCTGCAAAGAAAAACTCTAATCTGTTTACAGTGATTAGTAAAAGGGAAAAAAAGGAAGGGGGAATCCAAAAATAATGGACCAATCTATTAATATTGCTCCAGAGAATGCTTTGTGAAAAAGAAATGAAACATCTAGGATTATTCCTGCTTTACTACACCTTTAGCTGTTGATTGGAGTTAGCGTTAGACTATGACTCAGGCAAAAATGTTGCTTCTAATACCACTATCACCTTCTTGTAGCTCACACCCCAATTTTCTTACAGGGGTTTCAGAAGGTAGAAGACCTTATCCAGGGCTTTCTAGAACACCTGCTCCAGAAGATCTGTATCAGAGAAGCAGAAGACAGCTAAACATTTTTCATTCATGTTTCAGAATGTTTGTGATTATTCACCAGGATAATTCACCACAATATTCACTGCATTTTTTAATATGGAATTCTTTAGCTTATAATGCCTTTTTGCAAATCTCACCATTTCTTTTCAAAATATCAAACTCTTCTGAAATGCATTGCTTCACTCCTCCCCAATCCAATTTACTTTGTAAATATAGGAAAATATCTTGGCGCTTCAGTCCAGATCCCTAGTTTTGCAGACTCAGAATGTACTCCAAATGTATAATGAATGTTTGCTTCCCACCACGTTGAGGCAGTGAATGTGCAAAAACTGTAGCCTAGTAATAAAATAGACTTTGTATATTTAAAAACAAAGATTCACAAACCTTGTCATAAAATCATGTGACAAAAAACCTAACCATGCCAATATTAGCACCATTTTCTGCCTACTGTGTTGCTCTCAGATCCCTAAAAGCATTAAGAATGACTCATAATCAACAATGCCAGAATAGTTACACTCAATGAGTAGTAAACTAATTGTAATCCTAATGCCGTTTTTGCCAATGTAACAAGAAATTTGCCTCAATTCATATTGTTTTAATTCATCTTAAATATAATGTCCCACTGGATTCTGTTCCCAGTTTTCAACACGTCCTCTTTGTACATTTTTCATTTACATCCTCTTTTACATCATGTCCTTTCTCCCTGAAGTTCAAGGCAATTAACACAGATACCTGAGAGGTATTTGTAGAGAGCTAACTGACAAGAAACAAACCAGGCAGTTTTAGGCATTCTTTTAAAGCTCAACAATTTCTCATAATTCTCAGTCATTTTGGCTGATGGTACTGATAGGGATTTATGGGAATTGTAGTTCAATCCTTTTGAATAGATTCCTTTTGGCAAAGGCTTGATATTTTACAGCAAGTGAGCCCTTTTCGATCAGAAATGTACTGATTGCATACTGCATACAAGGTTTCATACAATCCATACAAGACTTCAACATGGTTTAAAGCATCACTGAAATTCAAATATTTTTCTAATAAAAATACTCATTAAAAATTCTGAAACTATAGAAAATGCAGGATGCATTATTCAGTATCTTGAAGATATACACAGTGGTTTCCTCAAGATACTTTACGGATAGGGCTTGTTCATATGGTATTATCCCCCATCTTGGTGTTCCTAATATTTATTATTATTATTATTATTATTATTATTATTTAATCCCATTTATATCCCGCCCTTCTCCGAAGACTCAGAGCGGCTTACAATCTAAAGCACAAATCAATGTGCTTAGCAATATGTAGCAATTTCCTACATATATACAGAAGAGATTCATAGAAGGAGATAGCAATAATCCATTTTTGATAAGCACCAAGAGGTTAAATAAAGTAATTCTGAATGTCATGCAGTGATATAACATTGATCCAGGGCATTATGACCAACTGTAAAAGTGGCTGCACAGATTGGAAAATTGATAGAAAAGGGGACTCAGTTGTTAGTGTTTGGTAGCTGTCCAAAGTATAATCAATGCTGAATCAGATTGTGGGACAAATTTACAATGAGTCTTGGACAAAATATTTCCTCTTTGGGGTCCTTCAAGTCAATAACCAAAGTCAAAAGCAAAACAAGCAAAAAATACCATCCTGTTAATTAAGAAAAGGAACAATGCCAGACTCTTGATATTTATACTAGGCTTTGGAAACTATTTGATGGATTCCATGTTATAAATTACAAGTTCCTGAAAGTGTACATATAATTCTTCCAATTAGAGGTAATATAGCTCTTTTTCCTCATTTTTACAAGAAAGGTTGAGAAAAAAGTATTTGCATTTCCCATATCTGTAAAACAAATGGAAATACTTGGCTAATTCAGAGGTTTTATCTAGCTTGCCAACCACAGGATCCAATACTATGCAGACAGTCTCAGAAAGAGCACTGAATTAGGTCTCTGGATAAAAGGTTTGTAACTTAAACCCCTAGAATCTCTGGCACTCTGCTAGAAAATACTGACCAGCAAGCTTCCCCCCCTCCCAATCAACATTAGTGCGGTATGTATTTGGTCCTCTCTTACTCTCAGTAGAGTGGCTCAAATTGCTTGGCAGAGCTGTGTAGCAGAGTGAACTCCAAACGTTTCCCCAAGGAGGCCCCTCTGTCTCACTTTTTTCTCTGCTTTACAGGAAATGGAATGCTCCTTTTCCCATTTTAGGCTGCTGTACTAACCACATTAGCAAAGCCTACCTAAAGGGTCCATAGTAGTTTGCTACATCTAAGTCTATGGCCCCAAACTGAGGCTTATTTTGCTAAAAAAACCAATCTATTTCTCTTCTTATTGGAAATAGAACAAGAATAGTAGAAAGATCATTTTATTTATTATAATTGGTTAGATTTATATGCCGCCTTACCTCCAGGAGCTCCAGGCAAGATACATATCAATCCTTTCTTGATTTTTTTTCATTTCAAAACAATCCTATAAAATACTTCCTCCATACCAACCAAGTCTTGGTAATGCATGTCAGATTGGCCCTCTCATCCATAATTACATTAGAGATGTAATGCATTGATGGAAGGCCTTAATTCAGACTGATCTGGCATTCAGCAGCTAGTGACAAAAGCTAGGGTCTTGAAGCAGAGCATAAGGGCATGAAACATGTCACTGGTCTCAAACCCAAGATCATGTTTCATGTTCCACTAAAACTCCTCATGCCATTACCACTATGATGTCTCTCCCTGCCCTCTACCCTCTTACAGAAGCCATCCAGCAGGATTTTGTGAGGAATGTGTCCTCTCCAGTACAATTAGTATGCTAGATTTGCCCTGTTCTCTTTCTTCCCCTATGCCCTTAATTGTGTTAATTGATTGATTAATGAGGGCAAGATCTATTATGTTATTCATTTCTGCAGGCTGTATTTACATGCTACAGAACAGGTGAAAAATTCTAAAAGATAGTATTTTTTAAAAAAGCCAGATGTCAAGTTCTAGAACTTTACATTCAGGTCTTTTTGGCTCAAATTGAGCCGCTGTGATATATCTGTAGATTATGGTGATATTGGTCAGCTTTTAGGCTAATTCAGTGATTATAATATTGATTGATGGTTTGCATAAAATGAATCAAGACATTCAGTGCTAGAACTAGAATATTCATTCTACTTCATGTACCATATATCTACTATAAGGCATCTAGGAATGATAAGTGAGTAATCCAGCTATAGAAATCAAGCCTTGGACTTTGTCTCTTTGTGACCCACATCTGTGTTGATGAAATAAAACACTATAAACTATACTGAAACAGACCTAAATCACTTGTAGAGCAACTGCTGTGTATGCAGAAATATCTGGCTTTTCCAGCTAAAAGAATCAATTTGTAAGTAGTAAGAAAACCATTAATTGCTTATTTTGTGAGGAAGCAGTCAAAATAATTTCAAAGGTAGTTTTCCAAAAGGCAATTGAATTTTCTTGAAAGTCCAGTTGCCTTTTGGAAAAGCATCTTTGGGATGACCATGATCTGGATGATTGAAAATATCCATAGACATTCAGTCAAACTAATGCAAGAATAGATAGAAAAGTAGGATAGGCTTGCAGAACACACTCAACTAGCCTAAAATGGGGATGGGCAATTAATGACTGAACATATTGAGAAAACTCAGCCATAGTCTGAGCATATCAAATGAGCTAGAATATGACATGAAGCCTATGTTTGTTTGCTTATTTTGGTTGATTTTGTTGCTATGAAAATAAGAGTTGTGATTTGTTAGCCCAAATTTAACCTTTAGTATGTGGTATGAAAAAGGGACGCGGTGGCTCAGTGGGTTAGGACGCTGAGCTTGTCGATCGGAAGGTCGGCAGTTTGGCGGGTCGAATCCCGAGTTCCGCGTAACAGAGTGAGCGCCTGTTACTCGTCCCAGCTTCTGCCAACCTAGCAGTTCGAAAGCACATAAAAATGCAAGTAGAAAAATAGGGACCACTACGGTGGGAAGGTAACAGCGTTCCGTGCACCTTTGGCGTCTAGTCATGCCGGCCACATGACCACGGAGATGTCCTCGGACAAGCGTTGGCTCTTCGGCTTTGAAACGGAGATGAGCACCGGCCCCTAGAGTCGGAAACGACTAGCACGCATGTGCGGGGGAACCTTTACCTTTACCTATGTGGTATGATGTAATAGGATGCAGGTATAATGGTGTAATCGAAAAGCAGACCTGTGTTTCCATGAACCAAATCCTGGACTCAACATTCATGAAAGATGAACATATATTTTTATTAGCAATGCCTACCCTAGAATATTGAATTTGGATCTAAAAATACCATCTTTAAGAATCTATTCAGCCATGCTGTAACTTAAGGTAGTTCACTATCATCCAGTCTTATTTAATTCAGAAGAATGTTATTAGGACAAAATGAGACAAGCTCTGTTCAATGCCTTCATATTAAATGGTTTTATCTTGCCTTTTATGGCCATAATTTTGAGCTAGTATTTAGATCTATATCACAAAGTGTACTTTCCACTGTTCTAGGCCTTTGTGAAGGCTACCAGTGGATAGTTGAAAAGTTTTCATTCTTTTTGCTATTATTAATTTCATTTCAATACTGTCCTCTTAATGGTTCAGGACAACTTTTATTAAAGTTAGTGTTTATTAAAAACAAAGAAGCTATATATTAAATTAATCTAAAATGCTAAATATTATGAAAAGTCAAGCTGAAAGTCTTTACTGCTCTCTTAAAAATATTTAAAGATGGTAGTCCCTGGAAAGCTGTGTGAAATATCTTTCATGATCTTGGGAAGATCTGAAAAGACCTAGCCAAAATCTTCATCAGAGAAGCTGATGCCTCCCCAAATACAAACTCTCCTTAATAAAAAGTAAGGAATGACAAAAAAATGGTATTCTTTCAGGTAACTTTGAGTTATTTAGTTATGGTATGTGCATAAGTTTGAAACAAAAGTATTTTGGGTTTCAAGCATCTTACTTCAAACAATGTTTCTAGTTTGAGCAGCTACTCTAACATTATTAAAAGTGTTTTGACATGATTCTAAATATTCTGAAAGTGTGTGAAAGTCAGAAATAGGGCTATTTTGACTTTTGATTATTCCAGCACTTCTGGAATAATTAGGACTTCTGGTAAGTCAGTGCAACACAATTTGAACAGGAACAGTTTTGAGTTCAAAATGTCTCAAATTCTAAACATTTTCCACATCTCTACAATTTATGTTTTAAAGGTGAAAAACAGTGCTTTATATTTTGCCTGGAAACCTATGTACAGCCAGAACCAATATTTAAGAATATGCACAGTATGGTATGGTATTTATCCCCAGGGATAACATTGGCTTCCACATTTTGATTTAACTGGATTTTCAAATTACATACAAGAGCAACCCAATATAAAATGGACTGCAGTAGCCTAGTATTGTAGTTAACATTGTTGTGCCACTGTTTTAGCTGATGTTAGCTAGTCAGGCTTTGGCTGCACTGCATTAAGACAGTTGGTTAAAGTAATGGAATCTAAGGCAAACAAAGTACAGCATTTCAGCTGAAACCATGATATTTTAATTAAATGCATGCCTCAAAAATTCATAATGGATGGAGACATTCTGGAAGAAATTCACTCATGCTTCTCTTCTGGAAGATGCAATCATCAAAGTGTTAACTGGTCTAGAATCCACTTGGAAGCTGAAAAAAGAATTTAGCCCGCCGGGGCACTATAAAAACATAGGGCAAAAATGACAGAAACAAGGAGTCACCAGTTCAGTGAAACCTTTCATTTATCAATGTGAATCCCACTTGCTTCGCTCTTGCTCAAGAACAGATCATGGAGCTTAGGTGAACTAGTAACAGTTTAAAGATATGAACTTTACTATATAAACTGCTCAGTCCATACAATTCCTGCCAGAAAAATAGAATCCCCATATGAACTCCAATCTTTTTGATAATGACAGATCTAAATTGATAAAGGAAGACAAGAAAACATGAAAACCTATGTCACAGTATTTTTGTTTTTAAAGTAGTACAACTATGTTGCTATTACAATTACTGTACAGATAGAGCTTGTAACTTACAGCTATCCAGTAAGGCTCACATGTTGATGAATTGTATGAAATCAATTCAAATTGGAAAAAGGGATGGAAAGTATGAGAGATTGAACAAGTTTGTAGGCAAAAATTAATTGCAGAACACCATTTATTTTTAAGATAAATGGGGTGGGGCTGTTGAAGAATAAACAATACAGAGGTGTGGATGGTCTGGCCTAATAATTAAGAGGGCTCTAGACCTGGATAGCTGTGGGACAGCCTACTCCTAATTATATCTGACCATCCAAGAACATCTGGATGAAAAACTCTATGTCTGCTCCCTCAGGAAATTCACTAAAAAAGACTATAGAAGTGAGCTTCTGCAGCTATTTATTTATTTGTATCTTGCATTTATTATTTTAATAAATAACCCAAGGCAGTGACGTATGTATGTATGTATGTATGTATGTATGTATGTATGCATATATGTATATATGTATGTATTTATTTGTTAAATTTGTTAAATGTCACCATTCTAATATCTCTGTCCTTTTGTCATTAAGAAAACGAGCAAAATTTTTCCTACTGTGTTCCAATCAGTGTGAAAGGCTTGGATAGTCTAATGTTGTTTCATAGATGTTGAAATAATTGTTTAACGTACTAAAATTCCCAGAATTTCCTAGCCAACAGACACACACACACATCACAGTTATACATATAAGGCTTTAAAATAATACCCAAAAGATAACTCAGTGATTCCTCATTGGATTGGAGAGCTGTATTCAGTTGGGTGTTACAAAGTTTGATACTGGGTGTCTACAATGGAAGCTTAGATTTTAAGTTATAGGAAATAATTTATCTGTTGCAAATTAGAATTTATTTAATAAATTCCAATTTATTCCATCTTGGAAGATAAACCTGATTGATTACCGTGTCCAGTGCTGGGCAATACACTTTAAAATGTTTCAAACAGCTTAAGAGAAACGAGAATAATAATGAAATTAGAAAATAAGCCATGTGAAGAGAGATTAAAGGAGCTGGAAGCATGCGTAGCTCTGAGAAGACTTGAAGAGGTATATGATAGCACTCACCAAATACCTGAAAAGAAATCAACCATCACCTAACTTCCAAGAGTGTAGAATACAGAATGATGGCTTTAAATTATAGCAAGACTGCAAATTACAGCAAGGCTGATCCATTTTAATATTATAAAACAGTTCTTAATAATAAGATCAGTTTGATCGCAGGTTGAATTATCCAGAAGGGCTTCCTTTTGTTGGAAGTCTTTGAACTGGAGGCCAGAATTGCCATGTATCTGTGATATTTTAATTTGGATTCTTGCACTGAGTAGGAGATTAAGACTCAGTGGCAAAAATTTTCCCTTTCAAATACATTTCAAATATCCTATAAGAAGATATTGGAATAAATTGGGTTTGTTACTACGCTATGATCTCTTTCATACCAACTCCCAGTATACAAACCCAATTTATTTATGTTATTCTCAATTTTAAGGGTAACACTAGACACTAACTTATTCATTAAGTTTCCTTATGGACAGCTGGCAAGGAATATTGGAAATCTTAATCTTCCTTTCTCCCTCCCTCCCTTCCTCAAATTTCTGCTAACTTCCCCATTTACTTTCAATGCAAGAAGAAAGTCAGTGGGAAAGTCAGAAGGAAGTTGTAATCCCAAGGCCAGCAGCCAGGTAAGTGGCTGCTGTTATTTGGGAAGGAAGTGAGGGGATGTGGGGAACCATGGATCAAAAATGATACATGGGGGTCTTCAA
Source organism: Vipera berus (assembly GCF_964194415.1). Lineage (NCBI taxonomy): Eukaryota > Metazoa > Chordata > Lepidosauria > Squamata > Viperidae > Vipera > Vipera berus. Next base: position 34,971,409 of record NC_138205.1, on the reverse strand, counting down.
GAGGTGCCATGTGATTGGGAAAGGATATGTGTGTGTGCACCAGAGATGCTGAGTGGATCAAGAAGAGCATGGGATGTGGTTTAGGTCACAAATGGTAGCCCAGGGATGCATGAGAGGTGCTGTGCAGCTCAGATAGGGTTGGCAGAAGCAACATAGGAAAAGAAGAATGTACAGGAGTTACATGGATGTATGGGAGAGGTGCCATGCCAGGTGGGGATAGCATGCCAGGGGTGGTGTGGGTTGAGAGGGAGTGCTTGGAAATGTGCAAGAGGTGCTGTGCAGGTTAGGGACAGGACATGAGGTAATGTGGCACAGTTTGGGAAGGGTGTATGGAGGTTATTAAATGATGATGATGATAACTTTATTGTCACTTTGAATGTACACCAATCGGCATACATCAAAATGAAATTTCGTTGCATACAGCTCTCAAAGGGTCACCACCTCCGATATACAGTAAACTCCTTGTTCGTGGCCCGCTCAAATTTCACATTATTCATTTTAGTCTCTAGGGAGTGAACGATGGCAATCAGGACAGATGGAAATGGGGCTCCATGTGGATTAGCCCTCAAATTCGCTTGTATTCTGACAACCTCGCCTTCTTTCCTTTTTCTGATCCTGACTCTTCCACCTCATTAGAGGTGCTAATGAGCAGAAAAGGTGCATGGTGGGCAGTGTGGATTGAAAAGAATTGATGGGAACAAACAAGAGGTTTCAGGTGTGGGTCATAGAAGGTATATGGGGGGCAGTGTAGATCAGAGAGGATACATAGGGATATGCAAGATATGCTGCATGATCACGCAGAAGGGCTGTGGAGGATGAGGAGAGTTCTTTGGGTGGCACAGAGTGGAGAACTAGTGAGGGGGTAGCATGGGCCAGGAAGGGGGTATGATGGTTGCTTCTGTAATGTATTGGCCTTATCTATTTTAATTCACTTGCTTAATGTCTGACTGCTTGCTTAATGTCTGACCTACTTTCTGTGTGTTATGTAACAGTTGCTGTGCTGAGCTAGGCTTGCTGTCTCCAGGCTGGTAATGAGGTTTGGGGTGGGATACTGCTACTTTAAACCTATTGGTTGCCACCTAGAGGCCAACCGTATAAATTGCTGCACAGCAGCTATTAGCTTGCATCTGTTATGTTCCGAGTTAGAATAAACTTGTTACTGTTTCAACACTTCATCTCGCTTAATGCCTCAAGAACTGAATATTTAACACTGGCGATGAGGATGGGATGTGCTGCTTCATCGTAAGAGCCTGAAGTCACTAGGGGGTGAGGCCAGCTCCAGAGCCTGCCAGGAACTACATTCCCCTCCTCAGTCTGCCTAGCAAGACACGCTGGAGACTACCACCTCCTAAGGATCCATCCTAGGGCCTATGCAGAAGCCAGCAGCACAAGGCAATGTGAGGAACAAGCAACGAAATAAACTCACCATGGCGAAATTAGGAAAGCTCAAAGAATTCGATGTGGCACACCTGGAGAGATGGTTGTCCTACATTTCCCGCATAGAGAACTACCTCCATGCAAATAAGGTCGGCGAAGGTGGGTTGAAGGCCGCGACACTCCTCTGTGTGTGCAGCCCAGCCACCTTCGATATCACAGAGATCTTGGTTGCTCTGGCGCTGCTAGAGTCCATCACTCATGCAGACTTGAAGAAAAAGCTGCAAGACCATTTTGAGTCAAAAATGTCAGTCATAGCGTGGAGGCATGCTTTTGAGCTGTGGGAGCAACAGCCCGGTGAGACAGCTACGGAGTTTTGGAAGTCTGTGAGCAACAGGTTAGAAGGCTGAAGTTTGATCCCTCTGTTGCTGTGGTTGCAAATGTGCCGGAAGGTTCCTATAGAGATGATGAACACAGCTGAGCCTGTGTCCAGTTCCATTTTGCACGGAACTCCCTGACCACTCTCCTATGGGTGGTTGGGGACTCCTGAAAGGGCCAAACAATGGGCCCACAGGACAGTGGTCAAACAGAGCAGCTTGCACACTCTGAAAGAACTCTTGTTCATGGTGATGGGGGGATGGCCATAGAAGAGTCTTCTCCAAACACAGAACCTATTGGTCGCCGCCTAGAGGCCAACCATATAAATAGCTGCGCAGCAGCTATTAGCTTGCTTCTGTTATGTTCTGAGTTAGAATAAACTTGTTGCTGTTTCAACACTTCATCTTGCTTAATGCCTCAAGAACTGAATATTTAACAGCTTCCTCTTTGTTCCTTTTCCTTCCCCTTCCTTTCCCTATCTTATCCAACAAGCAGGTAAGTAACTGCTGCTGAGTGGGAAAGGGAGCAAAAGAATGCAAGACTGGTTTGGAAATGTCAAAGAACATTGAAAATAAAATTCTGAAGCTTTCCCAAATTTCCCAAATTTCCCAAATTTCATTCCCTTGGGAGTCATGAGTCCTGGATTTTGGATACATTCTGTAAGCTAGCCTTCTTGAAGAACCAAGATTCAAACATGGTTGCTGTTATGTACTGGGCTTTTGGGTACCACACCATGTGCATTGCTGGAGAACTAACGGTTCTCCAGCAACCCAGACAGGCCATCTCCGGGCCTGCAATTGGTCAGCCTCAGGCGGCAAGCGCGGGTTCAATCTTATTGGTTGCTACCATAGAGCTTGGCTATATATTGGGGCTGGGAGTGGCCCAAGCCTAAGTACAGTTCCAGCTTGAATAAAAGAATGAGTTTCTCTGTACTCAGCCATGTGTCTTCATTCCTGCTCACCAGAGCCCATGACATAATAGTGGCGATGAAGGTGGGAACCTGCTTCACCACCTAAAGGGCTGAAGTTCACGAGGGGTCAGCATTACTCGCTGGAGGGAAGAGGCATCTTCCCCCCCCAGGCCGGCTAGTAAAGCTACACTAGCAGCTGCATGCTCAGTGGACACATTCCCTGAGCCCAAGAAGCAGGATCCAAGAATGCAGGAATTGAGGGAAAATGCCGAAGGTCGGCAAACACAGAGAGTTCAATGTAAAGCATCCAGAAGAATGGCCGTGTTACCTCTCACAAGTGGAGAACTATCTATGAGCAAACCAGATAGCAGAGGAAGGCCTAAAAGCTGCCACGTTGCTGTGCGTGTGTGGGCCAGTGACTTTCGACCTAGTGGAAAATCTTTTTGTGCCAATGCCCATTGAAGCAGTATCATTTGCAGACCTTAAGAAGAAGTTGACTGGGCATTTTCAGCCCAAGATGTTGGAGATGGCGTGGCATTTTAAATTTGACCAAAGAGTGCAGCTTCCCGGAGAGACAGCTTCAGATTTTATTGTGGGCCTAAGGCAGGCTGCACGCCTTTGCAAGTTCTCGAATTTAGAGGAACGACTGAGAGACCGACTCGTCTGTGGCCTTCGAGACAGAACCCTCCAGCAGAGACTGTTTGCCAGACCCAATCTCACATTCTCCGAGGCACAGGACGAGGTCATGGCTGACGAAGCAGCCGGAGGTGCAGTGCAAACAGTGCAGCCCACCAAATCTTCAAAAGTAGAAGATTCCATCCATCTTGAGGTCACCAAATGCGTTGGAGAATCATCTGAAGATGAAGAACCCAAAATAAACAAGCTCCAAAGGCAGCCAAATGCGCAAAACTGTGGCAACCACCAACGAGAGAACGATTACAAGGCAGTTCTCTTACCTAGATGTAAGGGGTGCGGAGGCAACCATTTCCGCGCCAATTGCAGATTTTGTTCGGCCATGTGTAGAGCTTGCGGAAGGACTGGCCACATCGCAGTGGTGTGCAGAGCCTGCCAGAGAGACAGGCCACCCAAACACCAGTTGGAGGAACCGACTAGGAGAGGTACTGGGGCCCAGGGTCCAGTTAGTGTGGGGTTCTTCAGAAGCCAGAGAAGCATTTGCTGCACCGGGGCTTATCGCCCCCTTAAGCCTAAACTCAAGCTCGCGGTAGAGCTACAAGGAGTTCCATGTAAGATGGAGTTGGACTCTGGCTTGGTGGTATCGATCATCTCACATGACACATTCAACTTTGTGTGTAGACACAGTAACCATTGGGCTAAACTAAGGCCCTCAGATATTATTTTAACAGATTTTCAGAATGCTCACGTTAAAGTTAAGGGTGAAGCAACCTTATTGGTAAAATTTAAAGGGTTTGGGGGGCACCTGGATGTCATAGTAATAGAGGGCCAAAGAACAATTCTTATTGGACTTGATTGGTTTGAGGCTTTAGGCATTCAAATTACAGCATTAACTGGACACAAACAGCAGACCTCATGACTGTTTGTGAGGAATACGTGGATGTTTTTGAGTCAAAACTGGGAACTTATACTGGCCCGCCAATTTCTTTTAAATTAGATCCTAACGTCGTACCGATTAGCATTAAGCCTTGCAGGGTCCCCTTTGCCCTAAAACACAAAATCGATTCCGAAATCGATAAGTTGATAGAACAGGGCATATTACAGCCCGTTGAGGGGGGGGGAGTGGGAAACTCCTATTGTCACCCCACTAAAGTCCAACGGGGAAGTTCGCATTTGCGCAGACTATAAATACGCATTAAATAAGGCCCTTAATCAACATGCATACCCAGTCCCCATAGTCAACCATATTTTAGCCTCCTTGCAAGGGGGAACCATTTTTGCTAAACTTGATTTAGCGCAGGCATATCTGCAATTGCTGGTTGACGAGGCCACAGCCGCGGCTCAAACAATAGTAACTCACAGAGGGGCATTCAAAGTCAAACGCTTGCAGTTTGGAGTCAGCGTTGCACCAGGTATTTTCCAAGGGATTATGGAATGCACACTTAAGGGTATTCAGGGTGTCTGCCCCTATTTTGATGATGTTCTCATTGCCGGGGAATCCCCAGAAGCATTGGCCAATAGGCTCAGGGCTGTTTTGCAAAGGCTCCGCGATGTGGGCCTCAAATTAAAGAAAAACAAATGTAGTATTGGGGTCTACACCTGTCATAATGAAATGCTTTGAAAAATGGGTGTGAAATCGTATTATGGCTTGTTTGCCTGTTGGATTTGACTCTTGTCAATTTGCATATAAGGGAAAGAGATCCATGGAGGATGCAGTGGCCATGGCCTTACATGCTGTCCTGACTCATTTGGAGAAACAAGGGAACTATGCGAGATTGCTATTTGTAGATTTTAGTTCTGCATTTAATACTATTCTTCCGCATAGACTGGTGCCCAAATTATTAGATCTGGGGCTCCCGCCATGCTTATGCAGGTAGATATTAGATTTTCTATCAGTTCCCAACGGGTCAGGATGGGTTCTCACGTCTCTGCGGATCTCAGTATAAATACGGGGACGCCGCAGGGGTGTGTGTTGAGCCCGCTTTTGTACACGCTCTACACATATGACTGTGTTCCCTATTACCCCAGAAATAAGATCATTAAGTTTGCAGACAACACAATGGTGGTTGGTCTGATTACTGCTGGGGAAGGAGAGTCAGCTTATAGGAAGGAGGTTGAGTTGCTGACTGAGTGGTGTAGGGAAAATAATTTATTCCTCAATTTTTTTAAAAAAAGAGATTATTGTGGACTTTAGGAAATGCAAATCGAACAGTCATCCACTTATTATTGAAGGAAATTGTGTGGTACAGGTCTCGGTGTTTCGATTTCTGGGAATAGAGTTAAGAGATGATCTGACATGGGGAGCAAACACCAAAGTTGTGATGAAGAGAGCACAGCAGAGGTTATACTTCTTGAGAATTCTCAGGAAGCATAATCTCTCAAAGGACCTGTTGGCATTCTACCACTGTACCATAGAGAGCGTGTTAACCTATGGTCTGTGTGTGTGGTTTGGGAGTTGTACAGTCAGGGAAAAAACAATGCTGTCCAGGGTCGTAAAGACTGTAGAGAGAATAATTGGGTGTACTCTTCCTACTTTAGATCAAACCTATGCCTCCAGGTGTTATAAGAAAGCTGTGCAGATTGTGCAGGATTGCATGCACCCTGGAAATGATCTCTTTCAGCTTCTGCCTTCTAGAAGGAGGTATAGGGTCATAAAGACCAGGACCAGCCACTTGAGAAATAGTTTTTATCCAAAATCAGTTTTGGCTTTGAATGCAGCAGAATGCAGTTTTTGAGAGAACTTCTGTATTTAGTTTTTAGAGTGTTAGAGTGTTTCTAGGGGTTAAATGTGTATATGTGGGGTGGGTGGTATGTTGATATGTATTTTGTTGTTTTTGTTGGGTTTTGTGGGGTTGATGTGGATTTTTCAATTTCGTTGTTCTGTATGGGACAATGACAATAAAGATTATCATATTGTATTGTATCATCAACGGAATTCTTGGGGTTCCGTATCGATGCTAGTGGGATTCACCCCGCTGATTCAAAAGTGAAGGCCATCAAAATGGCTCCTAGGCCAAAATCAAAAGGAGAGCTGCAAGCATTTTTGGGCCTCCTGAATTTTTATCACACATTCCTACCTCATAAGGCTGCAATAGCAGAGCCCCTCCACAGGCTACTTGATAAAAAAGCCCCTTGGAAATGGACTAACTTACATGAAATTTTTCCCCAGGATCTCAAAGCCCTTCTTTCAGAAAAGTCCACTGTAACTCATTACATTGAGTCTAAACCTGTATGTCTTGCATGTGATGCATCTCCCTATTGGGTGGGGGCAGTCTTAAGCCACATAGAGAAGAATGGGAAACAGGTTCCTATTGCGTTTTATTCTAGGACTTTATCTTCTGCTGAGCGCAATTATGCAGATTGATAAAGAAGCCTTGGCCATAGTGGCTGGAGTTAAGAAATTTCATGATTATTTATATGGCAGGGATTTCACTGTCTACACTGACCACAAACCCCTTTTGAGGTTATTCACAACAGATAAGCAAACTCCCCACATACTATCTCCAAGAATGCTGAGATGGTCTATATTTTTGTCTGCATACAATTTTCAGTTAATTCACAAACCTGGGAAGGAAATGGGCCATGCAGATGGCCTCAGCAGACTACCACTGCCAGTAATGGATCCTGATCCAGCTCCTGCTGCTAAAATATTGCCCATTCAGGACTTACCTGAGTTTCCCCTCCATGCAGGGGATATTGCTGCTGAAACTGCCGCCGAGTACTGTCATGGGTATACACGGGCTGGTTTGAAAAAAGTCCAGGCTCTGAATTTCAAAGTTATTTTGTGAGGAGACATAAGTTGTCTTCACACAAAGGCTGCATTTTATGGGGCAACAGAGTCATTATCCCCACTTCATTAAGGGACAGAGTCTTACAATCTTTACATGAAGGCCATCCAGGCATTGTACGAATGAAAGCCTTAGCTAGAAGCTATCTTTGGTGGCCTGGCTTGGATAAGGCTATAGAGGATCAAGTTCATGGTTGCTATACTTGCCAGCAATCTAGGCCTGAAATGCCTCAGGCCCAAGTTCACAGGTGGGAGGAAACACATACCCCCTGGTCCAGGGTTCACATAGACTACGCTGGGCCTTTTCAAGGACAGCTTTTCATGGTAGTAGTGGATAGCCACTCAAAATGGCTGGAAGTACTGTAGTTCCAGTCCCTAATATGACTAATGCTAGGACCATCCAAGTGCTGAGAAAACTCTTTGCAACACATGGGTTGCCTGATGTTTTGGTTTCTGATAATGGGGCTCAATTCACTGCTGCTGAGTTTCAGGCTTTTCTCATCAGACATGCTATGTCTGCACCATTTCATCCTTCTTCAAATGGACAAGCCGAATGCATGGTGAGGACAACAAAGGAGGCACTCAAGCGCATTATCACAGGTGACTGGCATCATAGATTGGCAGACTTTTTGCTCTGTCAGCATTCTACACCCTGCATAGCTACAGGTAAATGTCCTGCTAAGCTTCATTGCGGAAGGCGTTTAATTACTAAACTGGGCAGGTTGCATCCAGACAGAGTGGCATCTGAAACCTCTAGACCACAGGTCTGCAACCCGTGGCTCCAGAGCCGCATGCGGCTCTTTCAGCCATCTCCTGCGGCTCCAAGTCCTCTGCCATGTGCAGTCCAAAAAAAAAAGTGGGACTAAAAAAGTTCAATCAATTCGAATATGCAGGGTAGGTGCATATCTCGCCTTGGCTCCGCTCTTCAGTCTAACCCTGTTCTGCACATGCACGCATGTACGCACATGCGCACACATTTTTTGCGGCTCCCAGTTTTTCGTTTTGTGAGAGAACCGGTTCCGAGTGGCTCTTTCACTGTTTCAGGTTGCTGACCCCTGCTCTAGACCAAAACCCCTGAGGGGGCTGCAAATGGGTGATTGGGTTTGGGCCAGGAACAATGGGCCTGGAAATTTGTGGGTTTCTGGTCAGGTGACCAAGGCATCCAGACCGCTATCTTATGAAGTGGGGTTGGAGGGGACTGATCAGAAGACACATTGACCAACTTAGAAAGAGGTTTCCAGAATGATCACTAAGTGAGAACTATGGCATAAGTCCCTCCCAAAGTCCTCAAGCTGACACCCAAGCCAGCCCACACCAGAACCACCAGGGTTTCTTCTCAGCTGAAGTTGATTCTGAGGAAGAACCAGGAAGTTTGGAAGTGCAACATGGGATCCCTGACCAAGCGAATCAGCCGAATCTCAGCAACCACTGTGCCTACTCTGCAGAACAGACTGACTCTTGGGTGGGCCAACCTGGTGAGGCCAGCCAGAGCGTTTCAATTCTCCTGGACAATGGAGCACAAAGGGACATGGGTCTACCCAGCCCATTGGGTAAGCTGGTAGACCACAAAGTGAGTGGAACTCCAAGGCGTTCCTCCAGGCCACACAAACCTCCGGCATATCTTACAGACTATATTGTAAAATAAAGTGATGTATAGTGTTGTGACAATTGTACCACTACCTACAGAAATTGGGGAATTTTGTAACTGCTGGCAAGCATGTTCATTGAGATGTTGTTTCATCTCTTTGTAGTCCTTACTGCATTGAAAAGCCATTTAGCCGTTGTTAAATCTTATTGTAGTCCATACTACAAGGGCACATCTGTAAAGTCGCGTAATGTCATTCTAACTATCTTGAATTAACAAGCATTATTTTTTATTTTTTGTTATTATATATTTTGGTTGTTGGGAGTAATTCATAAGTCTTGGCTGTTATCAAGTTTATTAAGGGGATTATAGCCTGATCTTAGGAGGGAGGGGTGTTATGTACTGGGCTTTTGGGTACCACACCACGTGCGTTGCTGGAGAACTAACGGTTCTCCAGCAACCCAGACAGGCCATCTCCAGGCCTGCAATTGGTCAGCCTCAGGCGGCAAGCGCAGGTTCAATCTTATTGGTTGCTACCATAGGGCTTGGCTATATATTGGGGCTGGGGGTGGCCCAAGCCTAAGTACAGTTCCAGCTTGAATAAAAGAATGAGTTTCTCTGTACTCAGCCGTGTGTCTTCATTCCTGCTCACCAGAGCCCAGAACATAACAGTTGCCATATGATGGACCATTTCATCCAATTAAAGGTCATGATGACAGTTTTAGTAGTATATAAATAAGGTAGGGTTTTCAAGCAGTCTCTGAAACTCATTGCCACAGGACTTTGAAATGGTCACCACTCAAGAGCTGCATGGTTGATTAACTGCCCACATAAAATCTACTTGCTTAGTATTTGCTGGTTATGACAAAAAGCTAAATAGAGCCTGAAAATTGCCATCCTACTATGAATGTACTTGGTTAGTCATCAGAAGAAAGAATAAAATTTGAAATGAGCCACTGAACCTCAAAAACTCAGCAGATACATTTTTTTATTTGTTTCTGGGTTTGTGTGGCATGCTTTTTATTATGCAAATAAAATTCTCAGTTGTGTTTGAATGGTTTTTTAAGAATGGAACAGAATGAGCTGCTTAGAAGAAGGAGAGAGTCAGAAAGATAATTTCCTCAGCAAGTCATCATTGCTAATGAAGTTTTACAAAAACAGATACAACCAAGGAAAAATAAAATTTCACAGGTGATAAATTTTTCCAATTTCCAAGGCAGAATTCGATAGGATTGTTAAATTAAGAGTGAAGGTGTCTGTTAGGAAGCAACGAACAATGATGGGTAATTTTATAGAGTGGAAAATTGAATCAAATTGCAACATTAAAACACAGCTCCTTGGAGGATCTGCCCCAAATGCAGGCCTACTTCAGTATATCAATTGGAGACTTGGGGGAAGGGATATACTGTATGAATGGGAGGATTGTGCAGTTGTAAACAGCATGGAGATATGGCTTCACAATGTCTTTAGAATCTCCAGCTTGAAGAGAGGGGTGGATAGGATAGGAAAAAAAGTGGGATGAGGAGAGGGATGAGAAATCTTCAATCAGATCACGGGAGGGATCTAATTTGCCATAACTACCAGAGCTTTTTTAAACTTAAATCTCAGCTGGCATATACGCAAGAGCAATGGTATTAGTGCTTCTGAGCATCTTTAGAGTATTTTATTTTTAAAGTTATGCTCTTGTCCCAGTAAATGAAGTAATTTGATTGTGAAATAAATACTGATGTGAAATGTTACTATCCACAGCTTTATCCTCCATATCTGTATAGCTGATGTGAAAGTCCATGCATGTACTTGACAATCAGATGGTTGGGTGCTTTACACAATGCTATTCTTTAAGAGATTTCAGGATTGTAAGTACTTATCAATTCTAGGGTACAGTTGTTAGGAAGATAGGCTCATAGGCACTGAATTATTAAATATTTGTTTGATCCATCAGTTAAATTGCTGACCTCGGAAAGTATAGATACTGTGAAAAAAACAACAACAGAACTGTCTATGTTTTTATTTATCAAATCTCACTGAATTCAAACTGAGGACCCTAACTAAGGAAATAAATAAATAACTGTAGATTAGTCATTTTTCTCTTATAATAATGAACGAAGAATAAGGTAAGAATAGAAAATCATGTTCACAATAATTATTCTATTTCCAAAGGTGGTTTGTGACTTAGAGATTCAAATACAGGATGGAAGTAACCAATTTCTTTTCCAGAATCTTTCCTCTGAAATTTGCATCAGATGGTAAAGTAATAACTTAGAAAAAAATATTTATTCTATGTTGCAACCATTAAAAAATAAAACACTAGCAAAGATACTGTAAAGTGTGTGGTCCTTGAGGAAAGACCTTCTTTTGACAGAGTGTGATATTTAAATATTAATATTTATGTAAACATTGGAAAATCCTAACCTTGTCCATGAGGTGTAGAACTCCCAAAGAACAAAAGTCCATTATCCTTATCTATTAATTATCTTTTGCACTGGAATCAGAGAAAAAAAATCTCTCTAAAAGATTTTGTAATGTTCATTCTGTTTTGTCTTCTTCAGATGGTGATAGCACTTAGAATCTGTCTTTCCTTTTCTTCTACATCTGTCTTTCCTTTCCTTCTTCTTCTTTTCTTCTTCAATGTCCCCCCAGATAACATTGAAAAAAAGCTAGATGAAGAATCTATGTCTTCTACATGAATCAGTATACAGAAAAGCATGGTTCTTCTCCATCTCCCTATTCTCCCTACTCTGGTATTCAGTTCAGAGATGCAGTACTCTTGTGACCTTTGTTGTAGTGACCCTGCATCACGTCTGAAGGATTGGGACTGACAGAAAGGAATGCTGCCAAGGCCTAAAAGCTAGTCCCTGGGTCTCAGAAATGAGCTTGCCTGATTCTTTATCCTTATCAAATTGCTATTCTTGCCCAGAATATTTGTCTGAGAGACCATGGATTTTTATAATGTGTGGCTTAGGTTTTTCATATGTGCAGTGATTTGTATACCAGATACTTTAGACTTTGCAGAGTTAGCTACAAGGAATCTGGATCCATTATAGCGCTAGCAAATTGTTTTTTCCCCTTGTATGGTTGCTCTCTTTCTTATTTTCTCTTATTTCAATAAATATCTTTACAAAGAAGAAGTTATAATCCCCAAGGAGCTTCAAAATAGATTTTCCACTCTGATCCTGGAATCCTCATTTGGAAGATGTCTAGACCCTTTTGTGTGGCTGTGTTACACACACAAGAAAAGATATGAGCATGTATGGAAAGTAAGTTCTTTCTATATACAGAATGAAACTGATATGCAGATTACCCTGCATCAAGATACCAAGAAATCCTAATCAGATTGGTGGAACAAATTTGCCATTCTCCATGTGCACTGGGCAGAATGATGATTTAGTGTGGATTATTGTCTCAGTTTTGCCCCCTCATATTATCAGAAAAGTGAATGAATATTCCTATGAATTTGATTGTGCTGATTAGCATGAATGAACCTATCATTATGATTTCATCTTATAGCCTAATGAGTAATCAGGAAATTTAAGAAGTAATTTTAATGACAGGGAATATTTTCCTTAATAAATTAGAAATCTCTCTCTCTTGCGTTTAAAATGTATCAGCAGGAATAGAGGAAAGATTTATGACAAGTTTTGAGACATAAGAGTCAAAAAGCTCTGTTTGCAGGCCCAAATAGTTGCTCTCTTTGTTTAATTGATGTATGATCAATAATTTTGTTGCCTAATTTAGCAATCTATTATTTCAAATAAGTTCTGCTCACATAATGTAAAAAACAAAGAAAATAATTTTCTTTTAAGAAAATTAACTTCTGTATTATTCGTCATAGTTTTTATTGCCTTGGCTTTAGCACTCCCTTTGTTTAATAGAGACATTACTCATTCATACAGATATATCTATGCCTCTATGCACTGTTTACCCCAAGAGTTCCATTTATTTTTTTACTCCATAAGATATTGATACAACCAAACTTCACGGAATTCAGTATCCCATGAATCTCAGCTTTCAAAATCCCTAATCTGAAATCTTTGTTACAATCAATTTTCAAGTGATATTCAATTTGTGTGAGGACAAAGTACACATTTCCTCTCTGGAACAACACAAACAGTCTTTCCAGAGGCCTTCCAAAGAACAGCTAAGCCTTAGTATTAATATTTTGGCACTGGGGCAATATGAACCCCATTCTGAAAATCACATGACATCAACACTGGGAATTTAAGAACATGAGTTATCCTTGTAACAATACTTTTTTTTTATCCTTGAACAGGGAAATGCTCTTTCAGCCCAAAAAGTGCAGCCTCAGAATCAGTAACATATGGCTTTCTCATGCTTCATGGGGTAGTTTCTCCTCCCATTGGCATAGATTCTTACCAACCTTTTGGGCTCCAATCTTAGCAATACATTGGCATAATTAGGAGAAAATACCAAATGGATAAGCACTGGTAAATTTCTGTGGAGATTCTCAGTCCACAGACTGAGAAAGTCCACATTCTGGATAGAGAGGACCATTGGTTTGAAGGAGGGGTAAAAGAGGCCATTTACATTAATACTGAGCAGCCCTCACTCAAAAGAGGGGGAAGGATAAGACATCACCTATCTCCTGTCTACAACACAGTCCTTTCTGCAGTTTCAAGAAAATTCAACCCCCATTTGCACTCTGATACGTGTGATCCTGAGGGGGCAGATAAGTGGCTTCAAGAGCTCTCAGAGAGAGTGCTAACTATCAGATGACCGCAAAGAAATATGATCCTTCCAACCCCCTTCCACTCATTCTGTCAGAACTAATCCTTCCATTGCTGGCACCATCCTGCCAGAACTGATGAAGCTACTTGGATAAGAAGCAAAACATTTTCTCAAGGAAAAAAAAGTATTATTGCCTTTTGAAAAAGCATCTTTGAGACATACTAGTATGGAAATAATACATGTTGGGCTTTGAAAGACAATAGAGATTTGCTGCCATGATGGGAAAGCATTGGAGGTTTTTCAGTGCAATTATTTATATTTGTAAGTCCTCACATTTCTGAACTGAAAAGTGTTTCCTCAAATCACCTATGATATGTTTTTGCAAAGCAATGGATATCCATCGATATATGTGCAGTAATACATGAACTGCAGGAGTGGGAACATTTTAACAATTTACTTTTTGTTTTAATAAACAGAGGGACGGGATGCTAGTTTGGGAATGATTCAAGTAGAACGTGAGATTGGGATGAGATACTTAGTTATTAGCTGAAATTCTCTGTGCTCGGCTATTTGCCAATAAGACAAGCACCAACTGGCTGCTCTTTAGACTTGCCAACATATGGCAGGCAGGCTTTTCTACAAAGTCGTGTTCCTAGCTCTCGATACTTGATCTGCAAATAGTCAAAACATTTTTAATCAATTTCAGATGTATTTTACAAATGGGAGACTGAAATCTTGTTTCATACAATCCTCTTGATTAGACTTCTGCTTTCATTATGAAAGTAACATGAAACTGAAAGTATCAATACTTTCAGGAAACTAGAATGGACCAAAACTAAACATGGTGACAAGTGTTTATTTTCAGCATATAGCTTAGGTGTATTATTGGCCCAGAATTTGTAGAAAAGCCTGCCAGATGTAAAAAGAAGACAGGAGAAAGTAATCCAGTGATATATGTCATTCTTTCTTTTCAAATAATCTAATTATTTTTTCAGCCAATTGAGGTCATTCGGACATATTTCTAATCTGACTTTTTTACTGACTTTCAGTTGCAAATTGGTATAAGCATGAAGTTTTGTATAAATTATTTTGAGTAAAATATTTCATTGACAAAAGAGTTCTTTAAAATATAAATAAACTTAAGTAAACTATTCAAGTAGTCTTCTCCAAAGTACTGCCCTACAAATGGGTTAAAAGTAAAACTTCCAGTATTCCTAACTTGAATGACTCACCTGGAAGAACTTCATAAATGCACTCTTTGTTCTTCACCATGGGCTCCTCTTTGTCCAGGTCCAAAGTGAAATTCTGACTAAATGTTACACTTGGGGTATCAAAACTCTCTATGTCATCATAAGCCTCTTCTTTATCAGTATTACTGTAGTCCTTTTCCTTCTCTTTTTCTTCCTCTTCTTCCTCCTCCTCCTCCTCCTCTTCCTCACAGGGGATAATGAAGGAGTTCATATCTGAAAGAAAAACATATTTGTGTGCTGCCTTTTCCATTTCAGTTTCATCAGGTGGCCAAATCGATGCACAATCATAAAGAAAAACAAAGGGATACAACTTTCATCCCCCCCATAACAATCAGAACAAATGTTCTGAAAGGAAGTAACTTAATTCTAACAGGCTAGTAGACCGCATTCTGCTGAGATCCTTATTTCTATTATTACAAATTCATGAAGACACATAAAACTTTAAAAACTTAGTAAAATAACCTCTGCTATGCATACAGTACAAATGCCACAGAAACAGTGGTGTGCTCCAGATGGCTTGTTCTGGTTTATGAAATTGTTACATTTTCTGAATTTTGCAACTCAGTTGAAAGCAGAGCTCAGCCATGATGCCCAGTGCACTGATTAGCTGTTTGGCAGTTTGTGATGTAGCATGGTGGCAGCAGTGGAGTCAGCAGAGTTCTTGTTATAAATTTATTAACATAGTATGAAATTTTAACATGCCATCTCCTATTGTATTTATACATCTGTGGGTCAAAACTAGAACTAACCATGGAATTCAGTGCAAGGGATTCCCATAACAGATAGGAGATCTTAAATATTAATGCAGATACATCTTGAATCTGTAATTCTCGCAGGCAGGGTATTATTCTCACTGTTAAGCAGGATATTATTCAAAGTATCTATAAACATAACTAACAGCCTATACATGAAATTTGGTCTCACCATCAATGAATTTTTAGAGTGAAAAATGTAGCGTAGTAACAAAAACAACAAAGCAATAATAAATTTTATTTTCTATCATAGTACCTTAAATAGCATTCACAATATGGGCTTTGCATTTTGACCAGCAGAGGACGCTTTGAGAGCATGCATTGTTTATAACTCAAAAAATGTCTTCACAAAAGTGGATATGTGATTTTAGGTATTGATTAATCCATCCTGCACACTAAGTTTCATTATTTTCAGGTTGGTTTATATACCTAAAAGGTATCTAGAAAATTGGGAGGAATAAACCCTGTAGACAGTAGAAAATAAAATAAAACAAAAACAAGACAGGAGAAGTTGGCATGTTTTGGATTTCGGGTAGATTTGTCTCAACTCAGATGACAAGATCATAGATCTGGGATATTTAATCAGTCTAAAAAACCAACTAAATACATTTCTATGAATATTGGAGTAAGGCTCATATACATTTCCTTTAAACAAGAAAAATGTGGGAGAAATATCTTTTGTCATTATCTCCACCTTGAGCATTAAAACTATGATCAAAATTTGCTAAGAAAATGCTAGCTTGTATGTCATGATTTGAATATGAGGGTGTATTTTTTAGAAGCTCATTGCTTTTCTACCATAACTAACCTTGCCTGTACCTTTTCTTCTTAGTGATGCATTCTTCAAATCTCTCTATTTCTTTAGCAAAACCTTAGCCCCAAACTCAATTTGTTTGGTGCTTTCACATATCACCTGGTTTTCTTTCATTTTAAGTATGTTTATTGAGCAGGTGCTATCATATCTAGGCCACGTAACAACCTGCTGCAAGTTCAATAATTACCAAATATTGCCATTTAATTGGTGAAGTAAGGGAAGGTTCAAATTATCCTCATGTGTACTGCAAGAATAAAGAGGCCAGAAGACTAGATGTGCATCAATGTATTCTTCCATGTAATGAGAAACTCTGATTGAGCCATACTAAGAAGAGCTCCAGAGTAACCTGTATAACTCACAATAGTGCGTGTATGTGGGGAGGAACATAATGTGTGTATGTGGGGATAAAATACTGGATTTTATCCAAGAACACCTGATTGAAATCTGTTTATCATTAAACTTCTTATATAACTTTGGGCCAATCAGGATTTCTCTTCCTAGGTGATGTATTTTTGTAAGGATAAATGGGATTACCTTTAATGTTAGTCTTTAATTGACAAAAACATTAAAATTAATAAGGAAATTCTTTGAACAAAGTTATCCAATTTGGAGTTTTTGATTAAACTTTGCCTTAAATTTTCTGTGACTTTCAGACATCACTGTTTTATGATTTTTTTCTGAATGAGTACATCTATTGAAAAATAGATGCATAAGCCAAGATTCTTAGAAGTGTATGCAGATGTTTGTGTACGATGATAGAAAATCTATTTTAAATGCAGACACATATCCAAAGTTCTTAGGAATTTAAGAAGAGTTCACTGGTGACCCAATTCTACTCAAACAAGGAGGATTATTTCTAGCATGATTATCTAATGCAGATTAGAGCTGTAAATTGAAAGGGAGATAACAGATGCTCAACCTAGTTTTAGAAAAGGCTAAGGAACAAGAACCATTATTGCTAATTTCTCAGTAAATGAGAAAGCCAAAGAATACAAAAAAGCTAATATGTACACTGATTACAGAAAGGCCTTCAATCATGTTGACCATGTGGAATATATTTTAAAAATATAATTGTTCTCATGTTAAATCTATACATAGTCAGGAAGCCATAGTCCTGACAGAATATGGCAAAAAGACTGGCTTTAGGTCAAAAAATAAGTGAATGAAGGCTGTATATTCTGTATTCATTCCATGTGTATACATTCCATGTATATTTATTCCATGTATGTACACCGCCCTGAGTCCTTCGGGAGAAGGGTGGTATAAAAATTTAATAAATAAATAAATAAATAATAAATAAATGTATATTGAAAGATGCTGAATTGGAAGATGAACATGATTTTGAATTCGGAGGAGGAAACATCAATAAGCTGCTCTGTATTGATGAGACTACCCTAATGGCTGAAAACGGAAATGATTTGAAAGCTCTAATAATAAAAGGAGTAGAGTGAAAAATGGGCTAAGATTAAATATTAAAAAACCATACTAATAACCATACTAATAACAATTACATAAATAAAATAAATAAATACAAAATAAAAATATAAACAAAGAAACAAACAGTGAGTAGCTTCTGCCTTTTAGGATTAAGCTATCAACAGTAAACGAAGTAGCAGTCAAGAAATATACCACAGACTAGCACTTGATAGGGTAATTATAAAGAGCTTAGAATGGGTGCCCTATTGGATGACCAGAATAGGCCAGGGTAGGGACAGATCATCCTGGAGAAGATCAGTCTGTGTGGTTTCTAAGAATAAAGCTATGAGGTAGAAATATACAAAGTCTGGATGACCGATTGATCTTCTGTTGCAATAGATTGAATTCTTCCTAGAGAAATGTAGGGAAAAAGAGGGCAGGAGTATAGCTCTCTTAGCCACCATGTGGTAACTAGGATGCAACTGAGATAATATGGAAATAAACACATCAATCAGATATCCTTTCAATCGACCAACTCTTTTGAAGAAGGTTACAATAGATAGAGCTTCAGCCAAAATAAAAATATAAAGATAAAGGTAAAGCTTTCCCCCATTCAGTCATGTCTGACTCTAGGGGACGATGCTTGTTATTTTGGGTGCCAGGACCAATCAGGAACAGATGACAAGACAGTGGGTCAGTAACTCAGCTTTACTGTGGTTTAAACAGACTGGGAACTCTCCACAGCTCAGCGCCCTTTAAATACTGTTGCTGGCAGGCAGGCAGCCAATCCACTGCCCAGAAAGGTCCCGCCAGAACGGCCTGACCAATGAAGGCGGGGTTTGACGCCACCTGTTGTTGCCGGGTGTTACACAGCTGATGCCGGCTGAGCTGTCACTATAACAAATAACATTATGTATATAACACCCCTTCCCCCCCAAGAAAGAACAATAACAATAAACAACAACTTAACACTTATTGTAGGCTCTTTGTCTTGCCACCACAAGTGACCTATGACCTTATGAAGTCTTTCAGATACGCTGGGGGTTTGTGTATTCTGCTGGAACGTCTTAAAGGCAACTCCACCCTGTCTGGAGACCGGCTAAGTTCTTCCTCTCCTTCCCAGTTCATGGGATTGGAGTCCATAAGTTGGTCCTCTGGGTTCTGTGGTGCAGAAAAGGCCTCTAGCCTCTCCCTGTTTTGTGGGGTTGGAATATGCACATCTGGGGGCCTTTCTGGTATCAGGGTGACCGCAGGAAATGCTGTTGACCGGCTGTCCCTGGCCAGTTCCCCTCTTTGGTTCTCTGGGGCCCGTTTCCTCAGCTGATCTATATGCCGTCTAACCTGCCAGCCCCCTTCCCCCTCAATAATATATGACACTGGCCCTGTTTTATCAATCACCACCCCTTGCACCCAGAAGTCCCCAGAGGCGTAGTTCCTGGCCCACACAAGGTCCCCCCCACACAGCTCCCTGACAGTCTTGTGCTGCTCCCCCTCCGCCACCACACGGTCAGAGTGTAGTCTGTCCAATTTTGTAATGAGGCGTCAGCCCCAACGCAGTTCAGCTGGGCTTTTACCGGTGGCTGTTGAAGGAGTGGAATGTTGACTTAGTAGGATTTGTGCCAGTCTTTGGTGCCAATCACCGATGACGATGCGCTTCAGGGTGTCCTTAGTTGATCTTACCATTCGTTCAGCAAGGCCGTTAGTCTCCGGGTGGAAAGGGGCGGACGTGATATGCCTAATCAAGTTGGCCCTGATGAAAGCCTGGAAATCAGCAGATTTAAATTGTGGACCATTGTCTGACACAATGACATCTGGCAGGCCATGCGTTGCAAAGAGCCCCCTAAGCACCTGCACCGTTTTGGTGGTGGTCATGCTAGACACAGGAACTACCTCCAACCATTTAGAATAACTGTCAACCACTACCAGAAAAAGCTGACCCTGGAAAGGGCCTGCATAGTCAATGTGGATTCTTGACCCTGGTGCATATGTTGGTTCCCATTTATGCAATGGGGAGCGAGGTTGCTCAGGTTGGGTTTTCTGACACTGGTAGCAACCTGCAACCTGCCTTTCTATTTCCTTGTCGAGGCCTGGCCACCATACATAGCTGCGGGCCAGAGCTTTCATCTTGACAATACTGGGGTGCCCTTCATGCAAAGCTTCCAGAACCTTACTTCTTAATTTGTCTGGGACTATGACCCTGCTACCCCATAAGAGACACCCTTTATGTGATGACAGTTCGTTTCTCCTGGCAAAGTATGCCTGGAAGTCCTTCGCTGGGCTCTGTGCTTGCCACCCGGAGGCTACCCATGCTAATACCCTGCTCAAGATTTTATCAACAGCCGTGCTGACTGCTATGTCTTTTGCTTGGAGGGGGCAGTCAGGCAGTTCCTGAATGGCTAGAATGTTACTGGCCAGGGCTGGGTCTGGCTCAGTGATTGACAGGGGCAGCCTGCTTAATGCATCCGCGTGGGCCATCTCTCTCCCAGGTTTATACACCAACGTATAAGAATAGGCAGACAGGAACACAGACCATCTTAAAACCCTGGGAGATAGGATTTGTGTTGTTGCTTTGTTAGTTGTGAATAATCCTAACAGGGGCTTGTGATCAGTAAAGATGGTGAATTCCCTACCATACAGGTAGTTGTGGAACTTTTTTACCCCTGCAACGAGGGCCAAAGCCTCCTTATCAATCTGTGCATAGTTTCTCTTGGCTTGTGTAAGTGTCCTGGAGTAAAAAGCAATTGGCTTTTGCTCCCCAGTTACTTCTAAATGACTAAGCACTGCGCCCACGCCATAAGGTGAGGCATCACACGCTAGGCATATAGGTTTCCCCTCTATAAAATGAGTAATAGCTGAATTCCTGGAGAGCAACTGCTTGAGGCTTTTGAAACGTTTGTCGTGAATGGTGGACCAGTTCCAAGGGGCATTTTTGTCCAGCAATCTATGCAAAGGCTCTGCAATAGTTGCCTTGTGGGGTAAAAATGAGTGGTAGAAGTTAATTAATCCCAGGAATGCCTGAAGTTCTGCCCTGTTTTTAGGGGTTGGGGCCATCTTAATAGCTCTTACCTTAGAGTTGGTGGGGTGGATGCCCTGTGCATCTACTCTGAATCCTAAAAACTCTGTTGAGGTTACCCCAATACAGCACTTTTCTTTCTGCAATTTTAAACTGGCAGTCCAGAATCTGTTTAAAACTGCTCGCAACCTGTCAGCTAACACTGCCTCTGATTCCCCAGCGATCAGCATGTCATTGAAGTATGGGCACACTCCAGGGATGCCTTTGAGTGTCTTTTCCATTATCTCCTGGAATATTCCAGGAGCTACAGCAATTCCAAATTGTAAGCGATTCACTCGAAAGGCTCCTCTGTGTGTGACAATAGTTTGAATCTCAGCTGTTTCGCGGGTAACCGGAACCTGCTGGTACGCCTGCGCCAAATAGAGCTTCACAAAGATGGCGCCGGACTGTATTGCAGAGAGGACGTGTTTTACCGAGGGGACCGGGTAAGCATGCGGATTCAAGGCCTGGTTTACAGAGGCCTTATAATCCGCACAAATTCTTATTTGACCGTTCGGTTTGAGGGGGGTGATAATGGGAGTTTCCCATTCCCCCCCTTCAACGGGTTCCAAAATTCCCTGATTAACTAATTTATCCAGTTCGCTCTCAATTTTTTGTTTTAGAGCGAACAGGACCCTCCTGGCTTTAATCCTAATGGGCAGGATTTCGGGATTTAATTTTAATTTTATTGGGGGCCCTGTATATTTTCCCAACCCACCCCCAAACACGTCTGTAAATTCATTACAGACGGAGTCGAGGTTTCTAGGCTGGACGCTGTTTGCCCCCCCCTAGCCAAATGCCTAGGGCTTCAAACCAATCTAGGCCTACCAAATTAGACCTTTCCCCCTCTGTGATTAGTACCTTTAGCTGGCCCCGGAATCCCTTATAATTTACTAAAACCGTGGCCTGTCCCCTTAATTTCATTGGGGTGCGTTGGAAATCCATTAGTCTAATTTTGGTTGGTTCTATGCAAATCCGCCGCCTGCTCTGACTGCAAATTAATGAATATGTCTCGAATGAGATTAAGGAAACGGATGATCCAGAATCCACTTCCATTTGGCAAGGAATTCCTTCCACAAAGACTGAAATTTGGATTTTTGGTTTGAGCAGGGGGTGAATTGCCACTTCCAAATTTTCTACAACTGAGTGTGACCAGGTCCCAGGGGGCTCAACGGGGTTACTAGTACCTGCAGGCTGCTCGTCAATTTCGTTTAGGTTGTCACGGTTCTGGGCTCGACAGACAGTTTGAATGTGGCCAGTTTTACCGCATGCATGGCATCTGGCACTGCGGAACCGGCATGATGCTCTGGGGTGGTTGCCCCCGCAGCTGGCACAGTTTTGGTTGTTTCCCCTTGGATTGCAGCCCGGGATTCTTGGATTTTTGTTGGCCCCGACCGGTTTCTTCTGCGTTGGTGCATTGTCGCAACGGTTCTTGAATTTCTCCAGCCTCTGGAGAATGGCATCAATCTCTGCCTCGTTAGCCGTTTCTCCCTCTCTGCCATCCACAGCACTCTCCTGGTGAATGGAGCCACTTGGGTTGTTGCTGTGTCGGAGCACGTTTTTTTCATTAATCGCCTCTTGAGCCATTATTTCATTGATGACCTCTGACAGGCTCAGGGTTGGCTTCGCGATTATCTTTTGTTGGAGGTGATCGTCGCTCAGGCCAAACACGATTCTGTCCCGAATCCGGTCTTCCAGGTCGGGGAACCTGCACATTCGAGCGGCTTGTCGAACAGCAGCCACAAAATCAGTTGCCAATTCTCCGGGGAGCTGGTTCCTCTGGATGAATTTTAGTCGCCAGTAAAACTCCGATTTCTTAGGCATGAAATGCTGACTCAATTTGTTGACGAGGTCCGCGTAAGGTAGTGAGGTGACAGGATCTGGAATGCATAACCCGACAGCCACATCGTACATGGCTGGCCCGCTGATACAGAGCAACGCCACTGCCTTCATCCGATCTTCCGTGATTCGGTTCACTAGGAGATACCCTTCAACTTGCCCCAGGTGTGACTCCCAGTGTCCCGGGTAGCGGACATCGAACTCGCGGATGTGTCCGATTTGGGTCATTCTGTTCAGGTCCGGCTACTGCTTTTTGATGGGAAGGAATCAATTGGGAGAATTTTCTCTTTCCCTTTCCCGCGGATTGCAAGCGCTTCAGCTCTAGTGACTCAGCTAGTGCTTCAGCTCCTAAAAGCAGTATCCCACCCTCATCGCCACTGTTATGTTGGGTGCCAGGACCGATCAGGAACAGATGACAGGACAGTGGGTCAGTAACTCAGCTTTATTGTGGTTTAAACAGACTGGGAACTCTCCACAGCTCAACGCCCTTTAAATACTGTTGCTGGCAGGCAGGCAGCCAATCCACTGCCCAGAAAGGTCCCGTCAGAACGGCCTGACCAATGAAGGTGGGGTTTGACGCCACCTGTTGTTGCCGGGTGTTACACAGCTGATGCCGGCTGAGCTGTCACTATAACAAATAACATTATGTATATAGCAATGCTCATCTCCATTTCTTAGCTGAGAGAGCCAGCATTGTCCGCAAAAATTTCAAAAATTTCATGTGACCTCCATGACTATATGTTGAGGCACATGGAGGAGCAAAAAAATATGTTACCACGTAAAGGCAGGAGAAAGAAACACAGGTTTAAATCCAGGGCTGGCATAAATATAATATGGCTTGATCCTAGATTCTACAGTAGCTGATCTTCATTGTCACAAGGGCGTCTTTTGCATCTATCAACTTATCAGTTTGAGTCTAATCCTTGAATCTTTCATTGTAAAGCCCATAAATGCATGCTTGCTTTCCTAGAGAGATATTTATTACCATTCTTAGGGTAAAGTTCTGACAGAGAGTATCTAGCTTCACCAGATCTCTGATAGAGTTAACTTCAAGATTGTATATGAAGGGTAGGATCTTTGTCCTACCTGGTTCATTGAGGTTTATTTTTCACTGAAACCTGAAGAAGCCTCCCTAATACTTTTTTATACAATGGCACAACTAATTTGTGCTTCTATCATTATACCAAAACATGAAGGCATATTAATCACAACATAGCTTCTGATTTGCTGGCTGGATCCAGGACATCCCAGGTGGAGCCCTTTGTTTCTAATTTTTACTCATTCTCTGCTTTCTATAAAATTGAAGATACTTTTTGAAGGAGGAAGGGAGAGAGGGAAGAAAGGAAATTTACCTAATGACATTTTAGCAAAAGGGCCAGATATTTTCCAAATATCCTACTTGGAACAACATGTTAAAGCTGAAGATCCTATTCATATAGGTAATATATAATTAAAATGATGTGCTGACTATATTTGGAATTGTCTATGTGTCACTGATCTCTTGTATAGAAGATTGGGCTTAAGGTATATAAGTAAAGATAGCAACTGGGACCAGATGCATCCCGTGGAGCTCCTGAGGGTGGCTGTTGGAGGGTTTGCCTGCTTGCTTGTGGCTCATTGCTGTCTGCTTCAGGCTTTCTTTCTCTCCCAGAGGAGTGATTGACTGGCTATGGATTTCTGCCATTAAGACGTTAAGCCCTGGTGAGAGGCTGAAGGATTGTCCAATGCACAAGTGAGGACAGAGGACTCTGCCACACCAAGTGATTTTAAACAAAATATACAAAGAAAGATGAAAGAAACCCTGCTGCCTCCAGCCTTGATGCCTCTCCTCCATTTCAGGAGCAAGGCAAAGTAAGAAGTTTCTTGAGTGAAAGCAACTGGGACTCATGGCTTCCAGACTTTATTTTTCTTTCTTTCTAAACATATGAAGAACTAAAGAACTTCAAATTTATTTTTTTTATTCCTTTATTTACATTAGTTGCAAATTTAAGATTGCAAATTTTTGTGGACTGTAAACTTTGTCTGAGGGAATTCAAGGTATTGAAAATATAGATAACAATATTCTGTTTGCCTTGGATCTAAAACTTTTGTTTGCCTTGGATTTATTGGGAGCATTTATATGGACAATACCAAAATCATGGGTAAAGAGGCTAGCACCAAAGTGTCCTGCAAGGTTTGTGCCATCATTGTATTCCTGCTTATTTTGAACTCAAATTATACCTGCATCAAGTGTAAACTGATTAGATTGCTGGAAGAGAAGGTGGAGAATCTAGAGGCAAACCTTATTGCCTTTTTTGATGAAGTAATTAAAGCAGTGGAAGTGCTATGGATATAGTACTTTTGGATTTCAGTGAAAGTGGGATATCTCAAGGTTTTGTCTTGGGCTCAGTGCTGTTCCACATCTTCATTAATGGTCTAGATAAGACAATAAACACAATAGAGTGATAGCATCAAGATAACAGAAGTTATAGCACTGCACTATACTGCACTACTGAGGCCACAATTGGCATACAGTGTCCGGATCAAGTCACCACAATAAAACAAAGATGCTGAGGCCTTAAAAAGTGCAGAGAAAAGCAACAAAGATGACAGAGGTCTGAAGGCTAAATAATATTATGAACGGTTAAGGGAACTAGGTATGTCTAGTCTAACAAAGAGAGATTAGGGTTAGGGTTAGGGTTAGGGTTAGGGGCTGATACCGAGAAGAGGGAATGGACTTATACTCCAAAGCACCTGAGGGCAGAACAAAAAACAATGGGTGGAAGCTCATTAAACAGAGATTCAACCTGGAACTAAGGAGAAATTTTCTGAAAGGTGTGAAACATTAATCAATAGAATAGCTTGCTTCCCAGAGTTGTGGGTGCTCCATTGCTGAAAGTTTTCAAGAAAGGATTGGACAGCTATTTGTCCAGGATGGTATAGGCCTCCTGCCTTGGACAAGAGGTTGGACTAAAAGACCTCCAAGGTTTTTTCTAGTCCTATGATTCTATGATTCTAAGGTATACAGTACCTCATATGTTAACTGAAGTCTGTGGAACTGAGGAACTGCTCTCAAGAGATCTATTCAAGATAGAAATAATCTGTTGATAAATAGGTTGCAAGCCATGGAAGGGAAAGTGATGACAAACAACATCTTCATCAATGATTTGGATGTGGGGATAGATGGGGAACTCATCAAATTTGCAGACGACACCAAGTTGGCAGGAATAGCCAACACTCCAGAAGATAGGCTTAAGATACAGAAGGATCTTGACAGACTTGAACATTGGGCGCTATCTAACAAAATGAAATTCAATAGTGGAAAAAAGTAAGGTTCTACATTTAGGCAAGAAAAACCAAATGCACAGGTATAGTATAGGTGGTACCTTGGTCAATAGTGGTAACTGTGAGAGGGATTGCGGAGTCTTAATGAACAATTACTTAAATATGAGCCAGCAGTGTGCTGCAGCTGCCAAAAAAGCCAACACACTGCTAGGCTGCATTAACAGAGGGATAGAATCAAGATCATGTGAAGTGTTAATACCACTTTACAATGCCTTCGTAAGGCCACATTTGGAATACTGCATCCAGTTTTGGTCACCACAATGTAAAAAAGATGTCGAGACTCTAGAAAGAGTACAGAGAAGAGCAACAAAGATGATTAGGGGACTGGAGGCTAAAACATATAAGGAATGGTTACTGGAATTGGGTATGTCTAGTTTAATGAAGAGAAGAACGAGGGGTGACATGATAGCAGTGTTCCAATATCTCAGGGATTGCCACAAAGAAGAGGGAGTCAAGCTATTCTCCAAAGAACCTGAAGACAGGACAAGAAGCAATGGACAGAAACTAACCAAAGAGAGAAGCAACCTAAAACTAAGGAGAAATTTCCTGACAGTTAGAACAATTAATTAGTGGAACAACCTGCCTGTGAATGGTCCAAACTGGGAAGTTTTTAAGAAGAGACTGAACAGCCATTTGTCTGAAATGGTATAGGATCTCCTGCCTGAGCAGGGGGTTGGACTAGATGACCTCCAAGGTCCCTTCCCACATCATCATCATCATCATCATCATCATCATTATATATGTGGCAGAAAAATAAAATCCTGTTGATGTGATCAGTGTCCATATATGCAGCATTTTTGAAGGAAGAATAAGGGCATGAATTTTGGAAAAGGATGAAAAAGGTACGAAGAGTTATAATACTAGCAGCACTTATGTGGAAAATCTTGATAATAACAATCAGATAAATAAATAGATCTTGAAATCCTATGGGATGCCGAAAATAAATACAAATGGTCTTGTGATCATTGGGTATAAGAGTGGTAAGCATAACTTGACTAGAGAAGAATTTTTTAATATCTCCTTCAAAAATCTTTGAGTGAGTTGGGTGATTAACAAATATGAAATATAAACAAACAAATAAATAAAATAAAGCAGATGCAAAGTTGTTACCAGTCTGGACTCTACCAATATCACCCCAGGACTAATATAAAAGTGAATATTTTCAGAGAAGGCAGACATAGGAGAGTGATTGTCAAGGTCCAGAAGAAAAAGATAGGTATGTTCATACATGTGACACTGAGCATAAACGTTTGTTTTTTCCTCTCGGGTTCACTTGAACATTTAGGAAAATATTTCTTCTCCTCCCACTTTGTGTAAACTGAAGAGAATTACCATAAATTGATGGATTAGTTAAGGCTATTGATGTCCATAGTTGATTGATAAATATGTAATTGATTCATTGGTTAATTATTATAATTAAAGTATGGGTTTATCCTTCCTAAGGGACTCACCTTTCAGCAGAAATGTGATATGATCTACCCAGTCTATAGCTTCTGCAGGATTAGCAGCTGTGAACTGCAAAAAAAAAAAAAAATCAGAACGCCAAACATATACAGATAATTCTCGACTTACAACCACAATTGAGCCCAGAATTTCTGTTGCTAAGCAAGACATTTGTTAGATGAATTTTTCCCTATTTTATGACTTTTCTTGCTATTATTGTTAAGCGAATCACTGCAGTTAAGTTAGTAACACTGTTGTTAACTGAATCTGGCTTTTCCATTGACTTTGTTTGTTAAAAAGTCACAAAAGGTGATCACATGATTCAGAAACACTGCAACTCAGTGGTGGGATTCAGCTGGTTCGCACCAGATCGGCAGCACCGGTAGCCAATTTATGGTTGCCCAGGCCCAGAATGGACTTCTGGAAGTGGCATCCACACAGAGAACTGGTTGTTCACAGTTTATTGCTGAATCAGTGAACATTAAGAAAGCTAATGATTTAAATATGAATAGGTAAGTAAGCCTTATACAGTAATATTTTTGTCTGGACAAATATCAGAATGTCCTTCATTTCCACAACTATTCATTTCTTCTCATTCTGTGTAAAATAGTCCCCCCCTACTTTTTTTTTAAAAAAATGTTATTTTTACATTTGTTCACTTATTTTAAAAATCTAAATAGACTCATTGAGGAATGAGGAAGTGAACTTTTCTGCATGTCTGAGTTTACTTTGGAATCCCAGAAAGCACATATCATCTCATGCAATTCACATTACTCACATAGACCATGTGAGTATTTTTAAATAATCATAAAAGGGCACACCACTTTTCTCAGAAGAGGATGTACACATATATATTGAAAGGAAACCAAACAATAGACAATGTGTGATGACTGGAGATACATCAGATTAAAATGCAAACTCTGCCACAGGAATACACTGGTGTTGGAATAGATTTGGGGACCAAAAATAACATGCATGGAGAAAGTTATGCATTAATAGATTTATGTTAACAAAGTAGATGAAGATTCAGATATTGATTCACAATGCCATATCTCTTTGGGTGATACTCTAGGTCAGGGTGTATTTTGAAAGGGGAATTATTTCACTGTACTAATAAGGCAGAGGATATTTTGCTTCACTATCACCCTGGTGTAAAAAGCTTGCTCAATATAAGGAAGGATGCAGAGATAAACACTGAATGAAGAGTCAGAAGAATAGCTAGCTAACAGGCTAATCAGGGAGAAAAGTATGGGAATAGGAAGCAGCAATCTATTAGACCCCAAAAAACAGGGTCTGGTTCACTTAAGTTATTTTGAACAGCCTTGAATCTCAATTAATTTTACTGGGTGGGATTTTCACATGTTGATTGTGTTAAGTTTTAATATGTTTTAATACTGTTTTAATACTGTTTTAAACTGGGCTAAATATTTAATCGTTTTTTAACTTTTGTATTCTGCTTTTTTATATTTATTGCCCTGTACACCGCCCTGAGTCCTCCAGGAGAAGGGCGGTATAAAAATATAATTAAATAAATAAATAAATAAATAAAGTTCTCGTTTCGGTTAGGCATTGATGAGGCAGAGTGGTGAAACAGCAACTAGTTTATTGAGTAACAACAGAAGCAGCCCTAACGGCTGCTTAACACACACACACACACACACACACACACACACAGACATATATATTCCCGCGCCAAAACACAGTTAACAGTCCTGGAGACAAGCAGTCTGGGTTTCAAACAATACAGCCGTTAAGCAATCATTTAACTGATTACAGCAATTAAGGCCAATACATTACACCCCTTCCCCCTAGATGGTTCATAATCTCAAATGCTTGACATAGTCCTGTAAATACTTAGGCGGCTTTCACGTCCGTTCCGAATGTCTTGGGGTCGCTGGAGGCTCTCGGTCTACCTGCTCACCTGCCCGGCTCGGTAGACCAGAACTTTGAGACCCAATGTCTTTGGGGCGACTTGACTGGCCTGTTCCGGTAGGCCCAAGCCAAAGTCCATTTGAGGAACAGAGTCCCCCGGGCTGGAACTCGGAGCCATTTGCCGGTACTGCTCAGTGGGTGCAGTCTGTGTGTCTGGAGAAAATTCACCTATGGCCACACCCCCATCTCCTCAGCTGAGAGTTCTGTTGGAGCATGCAGGTTCTGCTGTCAAGCTACTGTCGTGCCGCCCCTATGGTTGGCCCTCTTGAGAGTCTTGACCAGTGACTAGTTCGCTAGCCTCCAATGCAGTTGGTCGATGTGCCATTGAATTACTCGACCATCTTCCAGGACCACTTCGTACGAAAGTGGCTCTGACACCTTAGCAACCACAGCTACCACCCACAATGCCCCTTGACTGTAATTTAAGGCCCAAACCCAGTCACCAACTTACAAACTTCGTGGTGGCTTTGGCTGTGCTGTGTCCAAAGCAACTCGGTCAGGGTGCAGCCGATCCAGCTTAGTAATTAAGTGCTGGTCCCATCTAAGTTCAGCTGGGCTTCTGCCTGTAGAAGTGCAGGGAGTTGTGCATTGGCAGAGTAAGAAATCTGCCCGCCTGGGGTGCCAGTCACCAGTGACGATCCTCTTTAAGGATTCTTTGGTCATTCAGACCATGCATTCCACTTGGCCATTTGAGGCCGGGTGAAAGAGGGCCAAAGTGGCATGCCTTATTAAATTAGCCATGAGAAAGGACTGAAATTCTGCTGTGGTAAATTGAGCCCCATTGTCAGAGACCAGCACGTCTGGCAACTGGTGCATTGCAAAGATCCTGTGCAGTTCCTGGATGGTCCTGGCAGTAGTCATAGTTGGGACTGGTGCGACCTCTAACCATTTGGAGTGACTGTCCATGACAATGAGAAACAGCTGTCCCTGAAATGGCTCTGCAAATTCAATGTGAATTCTTGACCATGATGCATGTGTGGCTTCCCATTGGTGGACAGGAGCTCGCAGCATCTCGGGCCTGGATTGCTGGCAAGTGTAACAGCCATGCACTTGGGCCTCAATATTTTTGTCTAGCCCAGGCCACTAAAGGTAGCTCCTCGTGAGTGCCTTTATCCGGACTATTCCCGGATGTCTCTCATGCAGAGACTCTAAAACCCTGGGTCTCAAAGAGCTCGGGACTATGACCTGACTCCCCCAAAGAATGCACCCCTTATGAGCTGAGAGCTCATCTTTCCTCATGTAGAAACTCTGGAATTCTGGCCCTGGACATTTGTCAGGCTATCCCATGTGCACCCAATTCAACACATGGCTAAGCGTCTTGTCAGTGGCTGTCTCAGCAGCCACGTCCCCAGCGTGAAGGGGAGACTCCGGCAAATCCTGGATAGCCAGGATGCGTACAGCCAGAGTGGGATCTGGCTCTATGTGTGGCAGGGGCAACCTGCTAAGGCCATCTGCATGGCTCATTTCCCTGCCCAGTTTGTGAATCAGCCTGTAGCTGTAGGCTGAAAGGAAGATAGACCACCTCAGCATTCATGGCGATAGAATCTGAGGTGTCTGTTTGTTTGTGGTGAACAACCCAAGAAGTGGCTTGTGGTCCATGAAATAACGGCCATACAAGTAGTCATGAAACTTTTTTATGCTGGCCACTATGGCCAGAGCCTCCCTGTCTATTTGCGTGTAATTGCATTCTGCTGATGACAGAGTCCTAGAGCAGTAAGCAATGGGAGTCTGTCTCCCGTCAGCCTTCAAGTGGCTCAACACGGCCCCAACTTCGTACGGAGATGCAACACAAGCGATGCAGATAGGCAGTTTCTCATTAAAGTGGGTAAGCACTGAGTTCAAAGACAGCAGTGATTTGACTGCTGAGAAGCTTTTCTCGTGGATGCTTGTCCACTGCCACTGTGCCTTTTTGTCCAAGAGCCGGTGTAACGGCTCTGCCATTGCAGCCTTGTGTGGAAGGAAGGCATGGTAAAAGTTCAATAGCCCCAAAAAGGCCTGAAACTCCCCCTTAGACTTCAGACTGGGGCCTGCTGAATTGCTTTGAGATTGGAGTCCGCTGGATGAATGCCTGTGGCATCAATGCGGAAACCAAGGAACTCAGTTGAATCTACCCCAATCTTGCATTTCTCCTTTTTAAGCTTCAACCCCGCTTTGTGGAAATGCTGAAGGATGGCCTTAAGCTGTTCTGCCAAAATTTCAACTGACTCCCCTGCTATGAGGACATCCTCGAAATAGGGGCACACTCCTGGAATGCCCTTGAGCGTGTGCTCCATCACTCCCTGGAAAAGCCCTGGGGCTACACTAACCCCGAACTGTAGGCACTTAACCCTGAAAGCCCCCCTGTGGGTGACAATGGTCTGAGCTTCTGCAGTGGCCTCATCCACGGGCAGTTGCTGGTAGGCTTGTGCCAAATCTAATTTGGTAAATATGCAGCCTCCCTGTGGTGACGCCAAAATATGGCTGACTACAGGCACCGGATATGCATGCTGTTGAAGGGCCCTGTTGATAGTGCATTTATAATCCGCACATATGTGTACCTCACCATTGGCCTTAATGGCGTGATTATGGGGGTCTCCCACACCCCACTGTCTACTGACTGCAACACCCCTTGTTGCACCAGCTTGTCCAGCTCTGTGTTAATTTTGGGTTTGAGGAAGAAGGCACTCTACAAGGCTTGGGGTTATGGTAGGATCAAGGTGAAGGGCAATAGGAGGACCCTTGTACTTCTCTAAACTTGAGCTGAAGACATCAGCAAACTCCTGGCAAACTGCTGACAGGTCTGCCGCTTGTGTTCTATGAATGCCTGTTGCTTGGATGCCCAAGGCATCAAAAGATGAGGCTTGTGCACTGGCCCTCCACTACTACGATCTCTAGTGGACCCTTAAATCCCTTGAACTGTACATTGAGTGTAGCTTCTCCTTTGACTGCTATGCGGGAGTTTTGGAAATCCGTCAGCAAAAGGTTAGACAGCCTGAGTTTAGCTCATTTGCTGCTGTGACCACAAATATGCTTGAAGGTCCCTTGGGAAATTATGGATAGGACTCACCCTGTGTCCAGTTCCATGTTGCATGGAACTCCCTGAAGCTTGACCTGGAGTCTAAGCTTCTCTTTAAGGGGGTGATGGGCAAAAGTTCTGAACACACTCCTCTGGCTGGAGCAAAAGCCTACTCTGTATTGCCTCGGGGTCCCAATACCTCTCCTGAATGCTTCTTCCTGCGGTCCATCCCTCTGGTGACCTCTGCAGATGGCAGCAATGTGGCCTGGTTTGCCACATGTCCGGCACATTGCTGCTCGGAACCTGCACTCCAAGCATCTATGTCGGCCTCCACAGCCCATGCATCGAGGGAAGTAAACTGTCTTGTCAGTTGGCCACTGTCCCCCTCTGGTTGCTTCCACAGCTGGTCGACCTTGAAGTCCAAGTCGGAATCTTCTATTCGTTCGGCGTCCTTGTGGTGGGTGGTTTCTGGGCTGGGAGTGTTCTTGGAGGGCCGCAAAGCTTTAACGGCCCCTCAAGCAGCTTCATTGGCCATCACCTCCTTCAAGGCATCTTGTAATGAGAGGGTGTCCTTTGCAAACAGCTTCTGTTGGAGCTCTCAGTTTCTCAGTCTGCAGACTAAACAGTCCCTCAGCCTTTCCTCTAGGTCTGCAAAGTTGCAAAGCCGAGACGCCTGTCAGAGGGTGGCTATGAACTCAGTTGCAGACTCTCCTGGCTGTTGCTCCCGCTGCTCAAACACATGTCTCCATGCAATGATGGAGAGTTTCAGCTCAAAGTGGTCCTTGAGCTTCTTTTTGAGATCTGCATAGGCGACCAAATCGAGCGTAGCAGTGGGGACCAGGTTCTCGGCTATGTCGAATGTTGCCGGGCCACACACACACAGGAGTGTCACGGCCTTCAAGCTGTCTTCACTAACCTGGTTAGCTCACAGTTAGTTCTTGACATGAGAGATGTAAGAACTCCACCTCTTGGGATGTACCACATCGAATTCTTCCAATTTGCCAACCTTGGCCATGGTGAGTCACTTTCATGCTCGCAATGCCTTGTGTTGCTAGGCTTCTATGCTGCCCTAGGATGGATCCTTAGGACGTGGTGGTCTCCAGCATGGCTTGCTGGCAGACCAGGGGGGGGGGGAAACGTAGTTCCTCCAGGCTCTGGTGCTGGCCTCACCCTCTAGTGACTTCTGGCTCTTTTCTTGGTTAAGCACCACATCCCACCTTCGTTGCCACTGTTAAGTTCTCGGTTTGGTTAAGCATTGATGAGGCAGAGCGGTGAAACAGCAACTAGTTTATTGAGTAACAACAGAAGCAGCCCTATTGGCTGCGTAACAGATACACACACACACACACACACACACACACACACACACACACACACACACACACATATATATATATATATATATATATATATATATATATATATATATAAAGTAACAATTCCTGCGCCAAAACACAGTTAACAGTCCTGGAGACAAGCAGTCTGGGTTTCAAACAATACAGCCGTTAAGCAATCATTCAACTGATTACAGCAATTAAGGCCAATACATTACATATTGGGTTGTGTCAACTTCAAACTCAGCATAAATTAATTCATATTAGCTCTGAAGCAACAATGTCTAGGCTCTTCCACTTTTATAAATGACTGGATAGGTTAAGTCAAGTACAATGAGAAAAACAATTGTGCAGGGGGATTACAATGGCTTTTAATTCAGTTTTAATTCTACATATTTTGATTTAAGTGTTGAATATTTATTTTATTTATTTTATTTTTTATTTTTATTACATTTATATCCCGCCCTTCTCTGAAGACTCAGGGCGGCTTACAAGCTTAGCAGTAGCCTTCATTCTATGTATATGCCTGCTTGTTAGGGCTTTCACACACACACCCAAGCGGCATTATTACAAAGTCAGCTTATTGCCCCCAACAATCTGGGTCCTCATTTTACCTACCTCGGAAGGATGGAAGGCTGAGTCAACCTTGAGCCTGGTGGGATGCGAACCTACACTAATTGCAGGCAGCTGGTGTTACTTAAGGAGGCATTAGCCCACTGCTCCACCAAGGCTCATGAATATGCATTAGTTAGTAGAAAGAAAG
This sequence comes from Vipera berus, assembly GCF_964194415.1. Taxonomy (NCBI): domain Eukaryota; kingdom Metazoa; phylum Chordata; class Lepidosauria; order Squamata; family Viperidae; genus Vipera; species Vipera berus. The sequence goes on along the minus strand of NC_138205.1, from coordinate 34,937,142 downwards.
AGGAATATCTCATTCCCTTAGCAAAAAATTATAGGATCAGAATGTTGTGCACAGGAGAATATAGGATTCATGCTAAGAGCAAAATTTCCCACAACAAGAGCACTGGTTATGTCAACAGCTATCAGATAGCCCCAAGCCTGAGGAATGCAAAGCAAGGCATTTGTTAAATCATGGGAAACGGAGGAAATAGAACCACTGGATTTAAATGGATATAGGAAGTAATACTGGCAGAGGGCAATCAATACTTCAAAATAGCTTCATTTAAGTAGTAGTAGTAGTAGTAGATTATTCTTGATTATTCCTATAACCATGTGAAATAAAACAATTCCAGGATAAAATAGATTAAAAAATACAGCAGTGAAATATATATGTAATAAACATAAAGAATCATAATAAAAGTTTTTGTCTTGTCATGCCAAGCTGACTTTCTAGCTAAATTCTGGAGCAAGCATTACAGAGCAGTTCAAAAGCATTTTAAGCTTTATATAGCAAAATATCGTTTAAGTCAGGATATTAGAATTTTACAGCTAACTAAGATAAATGGATGGATAAACAAACAGACAGCACTGTTTATATAATTCTACTTGAACAGACCTCTGTAAGCATGATCAATGACAAAGGAAGCCCAAACATTTTACTGAGTATCTTCCAAAATACAGAATATAGAATGTCATCCTTCCCCTTATCAAACACCTATAATGACTAAATTTCTTGATGAAAACTCTTTCTACATTTCATGTTGGCAGAAATAATTTTCCATGTCTGTTAATCATTACCTCATAGGTTCGTTTACCAGGAGAAGTCAACTCAAAGCAGCAATCTCTTCGGGAATCCTTGCGCAGATAGGGAACCAGCTGAGCGTGGTAGTTCTCAATAGCAAATATGCCTTTTGGTTGTTTGCCTGTATAATAGCAATAGCAGTGATGAGTCATTATTGGTATTCATAAATTTTTAGTTGCTACCTTGCTTTTACTTCTCCAACACAGGACCCTATTTAAGATTCAAGATTCCTTATATTTATTTTTACTTGTTTATTTATTATTCAATTTTATGCCAGCCATATTATTATCCAAAGTGACTTTGGGCAGCTTATAGAATGGTGACTGAAGTATGGATAGCAGAGAAAAAAATAATCATTCTTTTATTCATGCCATACAGGCAGTCCTGAACTTATGACCACAATTGAGCCCAAAACTTTGGTTGCTAAATGAGACATTTGTTAAGCGAGTTTTGTCCCATTTTACAACCTTTCTTGCCATAGCTGTTAAGTGAATCACTGCACTTGTTAAATTAGTAATCCAGTTGTTAAATGAAACTGGCTTCCCGATTGACTTTGCTTGTCAGAAGGTCGCAAAAGGGGATCACATGACCTTGGGATACAGCAACGGTCATAAATATGAACCAGTTACCAAGCATCTGAATTTTGATTATATAATCATGGGGATGCTGCAAAGGTTGTAACTGTGAAAAATGGTCATAAGTCACATTTTTCAGTGCTGTTGTAACTTTTATTGATCACTGAATGAACTGTTATAAGTCAAGGATTACCTGTACTCCTTCAAACTGCATTTTATTTTAAGAAAAAAAAGTTCCCTCTTATGAATTACTTGAGCCCCATTAGAAAAATGCACATTCCCTTTGTTACATTTTCATCTGCATATGAGCTTGACCATCAAATACATTGGCATTAATGATTTAATTTAAAATGTCATTGAAAAGATATTTTTGATTATGGATGTACAATATTCTGGATATATAAAAGAGCTATGTTTTTATTGGAACTCTGACTTAGGACTAATATTCATATTACAACTGCCATACAAATAAGCTTTTAATTGATCCATGCCTGATGAACTGCTCTGAGTGCACAGGACTTTCATTTTAGATTTTCTTCATTCTGGCATCAACCCTTCCTCTCAAGTTTGCAACAGCTTGGAAAAAATTGCACAGAAATAACTCTCCACTTCTGAACAGCTGCTAGATGAAGCAATTTAAAGCTGTCTCCATATGGCAGACTTGACATATGTATTTGCTTCAAGCTAATATGCAGGAGGGTAATAAAAAGGGAGGATCATTCCACAGGATCCATGTTGCAGGATCAAAAGGCAAATTCTGACCAAAAGGCAGTGCTCCCTACCTTCCCAATTAAATCGTTGATTAGGACTGCTAGAAGATGCTGTTTTATTAAAACACATATTTTAGTGGGGAAGGAGTTTTTATAGCTATGGACAGGATTATGTTATGATATCACACCAGTGGATAGATGAAATATTTCAAGCCCTCCCTCCCCCATTTTACAGGTGCTATGAAGCCTTCCTTTTTTACTTCCTATCAAAAATAATCAAGAAATCACATCACTAATCTATAATGATTCGCCATTTAATATTAACATTGTGATCTCACGGGAACAAAATAGGGGTTGGGGTGTTATGATTATCTGTCAGTGATTCAGGAGATGTACAGAGATAGAGTAGAAGTTAAGCAAGCTTAGACATTCACTAAACATATTCTCATGAGGGAGAGACACTCTTTGTCACATACAGTTATCAAAGTTTCACCCAATTTGGTGGAAGGATAAGTAAAATCAGGTAAAAACAGAAACACAGAACTTTTGCTATGAGAAGACTTTATTTTTATGGAAAATATTTCTATGTGATACTGAATTTCTTTTTTCTTTGCACAATGTATGAAATTGAAAGTTGAACTCAGTGTGAATTTGTATTAAATACTTCAGGCTTCAATGCCAAAAATACATTTTTCTCTGTAAAATTTTCTTGTAATTGATAATATTAATTTAATATTCTCTTTCAGAGAATTCTCTTTCAGAAGACCATCACTATATTGTTGCTTATCTGGAACACTGTATTTTTGTTCCAAATTTTTTATATCTGTTTTTCTAAGGTACCGGCTCTTTTCTCATGAGCTGAGTACCACTGTAAATGATCTTTTTTCCAAAAATCTAAAATTTTTATTTTTTTTTAATTTTTTTTATTTCTTCTGAAATCAGTTTGTCTCCCCCCCCACCCACAAAGGAAATAATGATTTTTTTTAGTTACATCATTCTATGTTACATGAGTAGGACATTGTGCTATAGGCATTATAATGACCAGTAAGGCTGCACAATATGAGTGAACCCATCTCTCCCACACACACTGGGGTTGTGGGCTGGATGTGGTGCCTCTAGGACAGGGATTTTCAACCTTTTGACACATTGTACCAATTTTAGGATGACAATATTTGAGTACCATCAGTGCTTAGCAAGGTGTCAAAAACTTGATAACTAAAAAGGGGGGAATTTTGGGTTTTACTGATTAGATTCATTTGTTGTTATAGAAATAGTTTATAATATTATGGAAAAGTAAAAACTTGAGGTTCAATGTTAATGCTTCCTTCTACTGCAACAGAGGAACTCTGTTCTTTTTCCCTTCTCCCCCTCACTTTCCTCCCCTTTTTCCTCCCCACTGTGTACTACTATTTGCTTTTGTATTTTTGTATTTTATTCTATATTCTAACAAAATATTACAAACTGTAGAAAAAAAGTAAAAAAGTACCAGTTTTAATTTCTTTGGTGGTTGTTCCTTTGCTGAATCAATTTCCCTTTGCACTGACAAATGTATGATGAATTTATCCATGTTTATTAATATGTACCACTATCAGCTAGCTCAGGGTTCTTCAAACTTGGCACTTTTAAGACTTGTGGACTTCAACTCCCAGAATTCCTCAGCCCTCACTGAGATAATCGGCCACTTGTTACAAATAGAGAGCCTATCATTTATTTATTTTATTTATTTTATTTTATTTGTATACCGCCCTTCTCCCGAAGGACTCAGGGCGGTGAACAGGGCAAACATATAAAAGTACAAAAATACAAAAATTAAAAAAGAATTAAACGAGATGCCCAAGTTACAACAATAGATTAAAATACATTTAAAATTAAAATACATTTAAAACAACAATAAAATCCAAACCCATCCCCCATCAGGCCATTTGTTCGAACAAATAAGTCTTCAGATTGCGTCGGAAGGAGCGAAGGTCGGGCGCCATCCGGAGCTCAACCGGCAAACAATTCCATAAATCCGGGGCGCCCACAGAGAAAGACCTCCCCCTGGGGGCCACCAGACGACATTCTCTGACCGGTGGCACCCTGAGGAGGCCCTCTCTGTGGGAACGCACAGGGCGGAGAGAAGTTGACGCCGGCAGCAGGTGATCCCTAAGGTACTCCGGACCCATGCCATGTATCATGCTTATGGATTACTGATTCACATTTCCCATGGATTGTCTTCTGTCCATGGGAGGGAAACTTGGTAGATTCTAAATTTCATAATTTTAGTTATTCCTTTGGCAGGGTATATATGAGAACCAGCTGCAAAGGTCTTTAAAAACATGTTTCTCACACATTTATATTTTTGAATAATAAATATTAAATCTTTGTTCTTTTCAATGATCCTTACTAATGCTTTAGAAATATAATTTTCAGTTTTAGCTACAGTAAGCAAGCAAATTACACTAAAGCTAAATTTAACGTTACTTGTTAACAATATTTACTATATTTCAGAATTAGTATTCTTTCAGTCACAATCTTATTCCTATTCAATTTAGCTGATTTTAAAATGCGATGTAAAATCATAAGCACATAAAAAGAAAACAGCAGAAACAGCTGCAAATTAACTCAACAGTTTTATGCTTAGCAACATTTCTATTTAATCAAAGTCCTTGCTCTTTCCAAATCTATTTCAGGGTTTACTTTCTATGTATGCACAAACAATGGGAAATGAGTTTCTGGGCTGGTTCAAATTTTTTACACATTCCAAAAATTATGTCACGAGTGATGTATTTATAGGTATATAATTGACAGTACAAGGGACGTGGTGGCTCAGTGGGTTAGGATGCTGAGCTTGTCGATCAGAAGGTCGGCAGTTTGGCGGGTCGAATCCCGAGTGCCACGTAACAGAGTGAGCGCCTGTTACTCGTCCCAGCTTCTGCCAACCTAGCAGTTTGAAAGCACGTAAAAAATGCAAGTAGAAAAATAGGGACCACTACGGTGGGAAGGTAACAGCGTTCCATGCGCCTTTGGCATCTAGTGATGCCGGCCATGGAGACGTCCTCGGAGAAGCGCTGACTCTTTGGCTTTGAAACGGAGATGAGCACCGGCCCCTATAGTTGGAAACGACTAGCACTGCCAATTGTACCTTAATTGACAGTACAATTGGCAGTGCAGACATGCCAAATGCTTCTAAAGTCAGAACCAAAATACATATATACAGAATTTTTTCTCCCCTAAATTTTTAGGTAATGTATCTGTTCCATATAAATATAAAAGCATGATAAAGGTAAAGGTAAAGGTTCCCCCGCACATGCGTGCTAGTCGTTTCCGACTCTAGGGGCCGGTGCTCATCTCCGTTTCATAGCCGAAGAGCCAGCGTTTGTCCGAGGACGTCTACGTGGTCATGTGGCCGGCATGACTAGACGCCAAAGGCGCACGGAATGCTGTTACCTTCCCACCATAGTGGTCCCTATTTTTCTACTTGCATTTTTACGTGCTTTCGAACTGCTAGGTGGGCAGAAGCTGGGACGAGTAACAGGCGCTCACTCTGTTACGCGGCACTCGGGATTCAACCCGCCAAACTGCCGACCTTCTGATCGAAAACCTCAGAAAACATATATATATATATATATATATATATATATATATATATATATATATATATATGTATATGTATATGTATATGTATATGTATATGTATATGTATATGTATATGTATATGTATATGTATATGTATATGTATGTATGTATATATGTATATATGTGTATATGTATATGTATATGTGTATGTGTATGTGTATATACACATACACATACACATATACATACATACAGTATGTACATACATGCATATATATACTGCACATTTAACCTGCATTCAATTTTTCTGTGTAGTAGCTACAATATAATCGGAGTCCATCTGTCTAAGGCATGCTAAATTCATTTGGAAGTATTAGCCTGTTTATATGCATCTGATGGAGCATAACCAAAAAATATTTATACATGCTGACACACAAGATTATATATGGTCATTTAGGGGAGGATTAAAGCCTATCTGACAACTAATGGGGGAAAAATGGGTCCACTTTTTATACACAGGCCCTTGTGTCTCTATTTCTCCCTGTCCCTCATGTTTAACTGACAAGGGTATTAGAATACAACCATCTTCTTCATCTTAAGGCTGCATCTAATAGCATCATTCCACACTGTATGGTGGCTAATTCATCACCCATCTAAAAGAGCCAATATGATGCAATGCTTCTGTTGCATTTGGATCAGGAAGATCCATATTCAATTTCCAACTGTTTGCAAACCTTAGTAGATATTTTTCTCCTCAGTTTTACATGTTGTATAGGAGATTTAACAATCTGATTTTCATCTCCCTGAGTTCCTTGCATGTAGAACTACTTTAATGTTTTTAATAAATGCAGAAAATATCAGAGAATAAAAGAGCTACAGTGTTAAAATGAATTTTGGACGACAGTATTTCTTTTACTGCTGTCTTCTCCAGTTGATCCACTGGAGATTCATGACTAGTCATGAATACCGTCTCATGATTCAGTGAAGGAACAGAAAGCATGGGTGTGGTGTTACCTACTTTTTTCATTTGCATAATAGTAGAAAGCTGTATTGTCAAGAACACACCAACGCCTCTGCCATTCAGAGCCAAAGATTTTGGAGTCTGTGAAAAAGAAAGGAGGTGGAATGAGTAATAATTCTGTATATCATTCATAGTTATTTCTGATATTAATACATATTACTGTTCCAAGGCATTTTGTTTATACAAGACACTTTTCAGAAGAGATATACTCATTTTGTCTGTTTACTGTAGCCTTTTCCGACCTGAAAAATGTGTTGGACTTCAGATGTGTTGGACTTGAACTATAACAATTCCCAATTTATATATTATTTGACAAGTCATGTAGATAAGCCTTTCTGTAGACTTGTGACATTATCTACATCAGGGGTAGGCAACCTTGGCTCTTTTATGACTTGTGGACTTCAACTCCCAGAATTCCTGAGCCAGCCATGCTGAGGGAAAAGGGAGGGTTTCCAAAGCTGAGCCATGCTGGCTCAGGAATTCTGGGTCCATGAGTCATAAAAGAGCCAAAGTTGAAAACATCTGGAAAGCCTATTTGTTGAATATTTTAAATAATTAAATAATTAGGCAGGGATTAAATCCTTATCCCAAAGTACAAAAAATGTGGTTACTTTTTCTAATTTCAAGGGCCTGCTGATTTATTTGCCTCTTATGCCAAATGGGTAAGTGACATTGGAGAAAGCATGGAGCATCCTTTTCTATGTATTGTTACAATTCTTTAAAGAGTAAGAAATTCCAGGGATAATAATGATATCTGTTAAATTCCCCCTTTTTTCTTTCTCTCTCTGTCTGCCTATCTTTCTATTACAATATGGTTTCTATTATGGACTGATGCATCCAGAATATTTCGATACATTTTCAGTTATTTTCTAGTCTTTGGCTTCCATTAAGGTTGTGTCCATAGACTTGGTATAGGATGACTTGCAAAAATAAGAGAAAAAATCTGTTTAATACATGGTATTCACAATAATAATCATACTGAAATGGGCAGAAGCAAATACAACCACTTCTAGCAATTGATTTTGTATTTTGTGTGATGAACTTTTCTCAACATCAAATGTCTGCATGAGAAGCTACCCATAATTTTTGCTCAAAGGAATTACAAGTTTTAAGCATGGACAACATAGGAATACAGAAATGTGAATTCATAAATCAACAGCAGTTGCTTTTAGTGATGATAAGCATCTTACTTACCCTTTAAAGAGTATCTGGAAACTTCAGCTGGTGCAAAATGCAAAAGCACAAGCAGTTATAAGTATGATTCACTCTCTGTTGGGTGAAATGCATTGGTTACCAGTTTGTTCTGGGTCCAATTCAAGGTCCTGATATTGACCTTTAGAGCTCTACCACGGCAAGGAACCAGGTGAAAGGAGAAATTTCCTGACAGTTAGAACAATGAATCAGTGGAATGGCTTGCCTCCAGAAGTTGTGGATGCTCCAACAATGGAGGATTTTAAGAAGAGATTGGACAATTATTTCTCTGAAATGATAAAAGGTCTCCTGCTTGAGCAGGGAGAAACTAGACCTCCAAAGTTCTTTCCACTCTGTTATTCTGTTATATTTTGTTATATTTTATAGTCCTCTAAGTTTTTAACTTATAATAAATATAGGTAACAATTGTTTTATATTTATGGTTTTATTGGGTTGTTATATACCATCCAGCATCATTTTCCATTTTCCATATCAATTTGATTAATAAATACACAAATAAATAAACAATTAGCTGATAAATGTTTACCTTTAGCTCTCTTTTCCAAATAGCCTTGTTTTAAAATGATTTCTTGATCTTCAGTAGCTTTCTGTATACTGTTCTCATCTAAAAATAATAATAATAAAAATTGACAACTATCCCAAGACAACACATTTATTTTTGTTGTAACCAGCCCAGAGAGCTATGGCTACTGAACTGTTTAAAAATTTTACTGAATAAAAATTAAAAATAAAATAAATTAAAAACTGTATGTTAATTATATGCATAACATAACTGTATGTTATATCTATTCTTGATTACTACCAAATTCACAAAACTTAAATGGGGCTGCCCTTGAAGACCACTCGGAGGCTTCAACTGGTGCAGAATGCGGCCGCGCGAGTTGTAATGGGGGGCTTTCGATACCATCGACCATGGTATCCTGCTGCGGCGTCTCAGGGGGTTGGGAGTGGGAGGCACCGTTTTACGGTGGTTCTCCTCCTACCTCCAGGGCCGCTCGCAGTCGGTGTTGACGGGAGGGCAGAGATCCGCCCCGAGGCCTCTCATTTGTGGAGTCCCTCAGGGGTCGGTTCTCTCGCCTCTCCTGTTCAACATCTACATGAAGCCGCTGGGCGAGATCATTCGTGGTTTCGGGGTGGGGTATCACCAGTACGCTGATGATACCCAACTTTTTCTTTCCACCCCGAACCAACCCAGCGATGCCCTCTCCGTGATGTCCCGGTGCCTGGAGGCGGTTCAGGTCTGGATGGGGAGAAACAGGCTTCGTCTCAATCCCGCCAAGACTGAGTGGCTGTGCATATCGGCATCTCGGGTTAACCAAGTTATTCCACCTCTAACGATGGGGGGTGAGGTGTTACCCCCCGTTGATAGGGCTCGCAACTTGGGCGTCCTCCTGGACTCACGGCTCAATTTTGAAGATCACATAGGAGCCGTGACCAGGGGGGCTTTTGCACAGGTTCGCCTGGTGCGCCAGTTGCGTCCCTATCTGGACCGAGATGCCCTACGCACAGTTACTCATGCGCTTGTGACCTCCCGTTTGGACTACTGTAACGCTCTCTACATGGGGCTGCCCTTGAAGACCACTCGGAGGCTTCAACTGGTGCAGAATGCGGCCGCGCGAGTTGTAATGGGGGTTTCCCGATACTCCCATGTAACACCTCTACTCCGCGAGCTGCATTGGCTTCCGGTTGCCCTCCGGGTGAAATTCAAGGTGCTGGTTATTACCTATAAAGCCCTACATGGCCTGGGTCCGGGGTATTTGAGGGAACACCTGCTGCCGGCATCAAACGCCCTTCGCCCAGTGCGCTCCCACAGGGAGGGTCTGCTCAGGGTCCCGCCGGTAAGAGATTGCCGGCGGGTGACACCCAGGGATAGGGCCTTCTCAGTGGGGGCGCCTGCCCTTTGGAACCAGCTGCCAGTGGAGCTGAGGACTGCCCCCGACCTCCGTTCATTCCGCCGGGACCTGAAGACCTGGCTCTTTGAGCTCTCGGGCCCAGGCTGAGGAGATATTCATTTTAATTGGGGTTTTTTAATAGTACAGGGCTTGTTTAATATGTTTTAAATTGGGTTTTAACTTTTGTATAGTTGTTTTTTAACTCCCTGTAAACCGCCCTGAGTCCTCGGGGAAAGGGCGGTATATAAATGCAAATATTAAATTAAATTAAATTAAGTCTCCCGATACTCTCATGTAACACCTCTACTCCACGAGCTGCATTGGCTTCCGGTTGTCCTCCGGGTGAAATTCAAGGTGCTGGTTATCACCTATAAAGCCCTACATGGCCTGGGTCCGGGTTATTTGAGGGAACACCTGCTGCCGGCATCAAATGCCCTTCGCCCAGTGCGCTCCCACAGGGAGGGTCTGCTCAGGGTCCCACCGGTAAGAGATTGCCGGCGGGTGACACCCAGGGATAGGGCCTTCTCAGTGGGGGCGCCTGCCCTCTGGAACCAGCTGCCAGTGGAGCTGAGGACTGCCCCCGACCTCCGATCATTCCGCCGGGGCCTGAAGACCTGGCTCTTTGAGCTCTCGGGCCCAGGCTGAGGAGAAATTTATTTTAATTGGGGTTTTTAATTGTACAGGGTTGGTTTAATCTTTTTTAAATTGTTTTTTTAACTTTTGTATGGTTGATTTTTAACTCCCTGTAAACCGCCCTGAGTCCTCAGGGAAAGGGCGGTATATAAATGCAATAAATAATAATAATAATAATAAATGATGGGGCTTGTAATTAATTTCATAAGGTTTTCTGTAAAATAACAGTAAGGTACATATTGGTTACCCCTTCATGGATTACTGCCTTGTCGTGGCGAAGGGGCTTGCGTAATTCAATGAAGATATGAGCTATGCCGTGCAGGGCCACCCAAGACGGAAAGGTCATAGCAGAGAGTTCTGACAAAACGTGATCCACTGGAAAAAGAAATGGCAACCCACTCCAATATCTTTGCCATGAAAACCCTATGGACAGTACCAAAAGGCAAAATGATATGACGCTGGAAGATGAGACCCTCAGGTCGGAAGGCGTCCAATATGCTACTGGGGAACAGCAGAGGGCTAGTACTAGTAGCGCCAGAAAGAATGAAGCGACTGGGCCAAAGCCGAAAGGACGCTCAGCTGTGGATGTGTCTGGTAGTGAAAGGAAAGTCCGATGCTGTAAAGATTTTTTTCTCCATAGGAACCTGGAATGTAAGATCCATGAATCAAGGAAAGCTGGACGTGGTCAAACAAGAGATGACAAGACTGAACATCGACATCTTAGGTATCAGCGAACTAAAATGGACAGGAATGGGTGAATTTAATTCAGATGACCATCAGGTACACTATTGCGGACAAGAATCCCTCAGAAGAAATGGAGTAGTCTTCATAGTCAATAAAAGAGTAGGAAAAGCAATACTGGGATACAATCCTCAAAATGACAGAATGATCTCAGTTCAAATCCAAGGCAAACCATTCAATATCACATTAGTCCAAGTCTATGCCCCAAACACCAGTGCTGAAGAGGATGAAATTGACTGGTTCTATGAAGCCCTACAGCACCTTATAGAACTAACATCAAAAATTGATGTTCTTATCATCATGGGGGATTGGAATGCTAAAGTAGAAAGCCAAAAGATAACCGGAATAACAGGCAAGTTTGGCCTTGGAGTGCAAAATGAAGCACGGCACAGGCTGATAGAATTCTGTCAAGAGAATACGATGGTCATAGCAAACACTCTTTTCCAACAACCCAAGAGACGGCTCTACACATGGACATCACCAGACGGTCAACACAGAAATCAGATTGACTATATGCTCTGCAGCCAAAGATGGAGAAGCTCTATACAGTCAGTAAAAACAAGACCAGGAGCTGACTGTGGCTCAGACCATGAGCTTCTTGTTGCAAAGTTTAGGCTTAAATTAAAGAAAGTAGGGAAAAGCGCTAGGCCAGTCAGGTATGAGTTAAATCATATCCCTGTTCAATATACAGTAGAGGTGACAAATAGATTTAAGGAATTAGATCTGATAGACAGAGTGCCTGAAGAACTATGGACAGAGGTTCGCAACATTGTACAACAGGTAGCAACCAAAACCATCCCAAAGAAAAAGAAATGCAAGAAAGCAAAATGGCTGTCTGAGGAAGCTTTGCAAATAGCTGAGGAAAGGAGGGAAGTGAAAGGCAAGGGAGAAAAAGAAAGATATGCCCAATTAAATGCAGAATTCCAAAGAATAGGTAGAAGAGATAAGAAAACAATAGAATAGGGAGGATCAGAGATCTTTTCAAGAAAATTGGAGAGATGAAGGGAACGTTTAATGCAAAAATGGGCATGATAAAGGACCAAAATGGCAGGGACCTAACAGAGGCAGAAGAGATTAAGAAGAGGTGGCAAAATTACACAGAGGAACTATACAAGAATGAGCTTAATGTCCCTGATAATCACAATGAGGTGGTCACTGACCTCACACCAGACATCCTAGAATGTGAAGTGGGCCTTAGAAAAGCTGAGCAACAACAAAGCTAGTGGAGGTGACAGTATTCCAGCTGAGCTATTCAAAATCTTAAAAGACGATGCAGTAAAAGCGCTACACTCAATTTGCCAGCCAAATTTGGAAAACTCAACAGTGGCCACAGGATTGGAAAAGATCAGTTTACATTCCAATTCCAAAGAAAGGCAGTGCCAAAGAATGTTCAAACTATTGCACCATTGCACTCATTTCTCATGCTAGTAAAGTCATGCTTAAAATCCTACAAGCTAGACTTCAGCAGTATGTGGATCAAGAACTACCAGAAGTACAGGCAGGATTTTGAAGAGGCAGAGGAACTAGAGATCAAATTGCCAACATACGCTGGATCATGGAGAAAGCTAGGGAGTTCCAGAAAAACATCTACTTCTGCTTCATTGACTATGCTAAAGCCTTTGATTGTGTGGATCATAACAAACTGTGGCAAGTTCTTAAAGAGATGGGAGTACCAGACCATCTTATTTGTCTCTTGAGAAACCTTTATGTGGGCCAAGAAGCAACAGTGAGAACTGGACATGGCACCACTGATTGGTTCAAAATTGGGAAAGGAGTCCGGCAAGGCTGTATACTGTCACCCTGCCTATTTAACCTATATGGAGAGCACATCATGAGAAAGGCAGGGCTAGATGAATCAAAAGTTGGAATAAAGATTGCTGGAAGAAATATCAACAAGCTAAGATATGTAGATGATACCACTCTAATGGCAGAAAGTGAAGAAGAACTAAAGAGCCTCTTGTTGCGGGTGAAGAAGGAGAGTGCAAAAGTTGGGTTGAAACTTAACATTAAGAAAACCAAGATCATGGCATCCGGCCCTCTCAATTCCTGGCAAATAGATGGGGAAGAAATGGAGTTAGTGACAGATGTTATTTTCCTGGGCTCCAAGATCACTGCAGATGGGGACTGTAGCCAAGAAATTCAAAGACGCTTGCTCCTGGGGAGGAAAGCCATGGCAAATCTAGACAGCACACTAAAAAGCAGAGACATCACCCTGTCAACAAAAGTGCGTATAGTCAAGGCTATTGTCTTCCCAGTTGCAATGTATGGCAGTGAAAGTTGGACCATAAGAAAGGCTGAGCGCCAAAGAATTGAGGCCTTTGAACTATGGTGCTGGAGAAGACTCCTTCAAGTCCCTTGGACTGCAAGGCGATCAAACCAGTCAGTCCTAGAGGAGATCAACCCTCACTGCTCTTTAGAAGGCCAGACCCTGAATCTAAAACTCAAATACTTTGGCCACCTAATGAGATGGAAGGATTCATTGGAGAAGAGCCTAGTGTTGGGAAAGATTGAGGGCAATAGAAGAATGGGACGACAGAGAATGAGGTGGCTGGATGGAGTCACTGAAGCAGTAGGCGTGAGCTTAAATGGACTCCAGAAGAAATGGCAGAGGACAGGAAGGCCTGGAGGAACGTTGTCCATAGGGTCGCGATGGGTTGGACACGACTTCGCAGCTAACAACAACAACAACAACATATTGGTTAACGTGATATACTGTGTGAGTTCTTACAGTGCAACACAAGGTAGATTTATACACTGGAAAAAATATCTATTTCTGACTAAGATAAAGGAGAGAGAGAAAAATTTTTTGACACAGTGTGATGACTAGTCAGTATAATATCATTGTGCTTAAAATTCAGGTCTGAGATTAGAGCTGATCAGAAGCTCTGATTGGTTTACAAGTTCTCATGGAATGATTAACCCATAATCCTGCAGACAGCTAAATTGCTGCCCTAAAGACTGTATTTCTGGCCTTTGTTCACCATAATTTCCAAAGAAAATTTTCAATGCATACATTTCATACTAATGATTGGGAGGAAAGGAGTACGGGGGAAAAATTCTATAATTTATTCCTCTTTGCACTAGTCAGCCACGCTTTTCATGCTAATGTCAAGATAGATATGAGGAAGTCAGCATAGTTAAAATGGTATTTAAGTCAGCAATGAGTTTTTAAAATGTTTCTTTTCTTATAGGCTTAGAAATACACTATCTGGTTCACTTCCATCTATGGAACTCAGGCTTGAATTGATTATACATTTCTGCTAAAATAAGCTAGTCAGTTTTTATGCTTTATTTTCTTTAAAAAATAAACACATTTTTTAAATAAATGCACCTTTAATTAGAGTTGCTGGATTAGAAATTCCTTAGGCATTATAACTCAGAATCTCATCTAGTTATACAACAAATCACTCATTCTTGAGGTAAAACTGGTAGTATTATCAAAGCTTACTTTCAGAAAGATGGTGTGAAATTGCTGCCTTAAGCACCAACAAACATATACAATGAAAGCCCAGTGAAGACATCTTGGTTCACCAAGGCATTTGTAGAATAACAATTGCTCCAGGACAAGTTTGCCTTTTTTCAATTGCCTTTTTAATTGCTTTTCTAAAAAAGAATCTTGGTTTAATTTTTGTATTTTTATTGACTCTTAGTATTGTTGGTTTATTGTTGATGGTTACATTTAAGGTTCTTTTAATTGTTCTTTGTAAACTGCTTTGGGCAGTTTGGAAGGAAGAATAGTAAAGAAATAGTATAGAAATATATTGGTTACAGCTTTAAAAGAGATTTGGTGTCATATAAAATTAGATTTGTCATCAGTGTTTTTCTCAATCCACCCTTAGGTTCAGTACAATCTCCTAGTATGAAATCTGGATAACTTCCAGAAGTGGTAGGTTCTTATATAAATTTCAGCATGACATCTGGATTCTGGAATATCTCTTACATGCCTCATCCAATCATAAATGATCCAAATGCCAAGGATCAAAAAGATGTGACAAATTAGTAATATATCAATAATCTATTGTACATAGTACCATTAAATGGAAAAGGAAGCATGTGTATGAAAGTCTGATTACCCAATTATGTAGGGCCTCATGAAGGCCCCTGTTTTATGGATCAGGAGCAACTCAGACTAAGACTTCTGGGTAGTCCTGGTCCCTATCATTCTGTCCCATTTTCTGCAAAAAGGACAAAAATTTTCAGACAGCCTATGTATAACAGGAAAGATTTATTTATTAAATTTCTATGTTGCCCATCTGCTACAGCGACTCTGTATGTTCCTCTCACTTGATTCCTCTGGGCCTTTCTGCCCTGTCACCCTGAAGTAAATCCGGAAAGAATTCATAGTTATCTACATACATAAGAATTGCTGAAGATGTATTTCATATGAATTCTATATCTGTTATTCCAAACACACTTTAGTTTCAGATATTTGAGTAAAAATGACACTCTATAGTATACTTTCTGAGATGAAATTACAACAAGCTGTGGCACTGAAAATAAGAATCAAATAAATTCTGGCACTGATATCAGACTGGTGTTGAGCTTTGGATATTTAATGAAACAAACATACCCTAATATACCCTCACTTCAAGATGCATCCTACACATATTGTGGATATACTTAAAAGACATCTTGGCACATTGACCCTGGCCTTGATTTTCAGTCTGTCTCACCAGAAATTTACATAATTATTGCCACCTCTGCTTATATTTCTTGTTAGTTAGCAGAAAACCAGAAACACAGAGTCAATGAATTCTTTCCATTTTTCTCTGAAAATTCATAGCAAAAAAGGGCCCTGTCTAGAGATCTCTGATAAAATGACCTATGATGAATGATTTTAGGATCCACAAGAAGGTTGCAAAGGAGACAGACATCTGGCTCATGGCACATTTGCAGTGTATTCCCTCTCAGAATTTGCTGTGAGACTGCAAACAGTTTCATGCAGTCTGACAGTCATCTCTAGAATATTAGCATAATTGATCTTTAAAAAAATATTTCTATTAAAATTTTGTATATGGTAAAAATCAAATCTAAAGATAAAAAAGAAAAAAGGTTCAAAAAATGAAAGAAATTAAAGTTAAGAAATATAATTATTTCCAACCTTTTCTTCAACTTCTCTCCCTTTAAACTATGGTGCTGGAGAAGACTCCTGCGAGTCCCCTGGACTTCAAGGTGATCAAACCGGTCAGTCCTAGAGGAGATCAACCCTGACTGCTCTTTAGAAGGCCAGATCCTGAAGTTGAAACTCAAATACCTTGGCCACCTAATGAGAAGGAAGGACTCACTGGAGAAGAGCCTAATGCTGGGAAACATTGAGGGCAATAGAAGACATTTCACTTGATGACTGCAATGACATACGACCTAAATTCCAGGCTTAATTGTGGTCATAAGTCAAAGACTACATATATGCAAAAAATTACAGCAATAAAAGCACACTCATTTTCTGTAAAGTATAATAGTCAAAGAAATGATCATTATATGAGACTTCTATTGATAGAATGCTTGGTTACTTATACAATGGCAAATATCCTATTGATCTCAGTTTAGAGGTTTATTTAGAAAGTAGATTTGCTTGTATTACTCTGTGTGCTTAATCTATTATTTTTCTCTTCAGAGGTAAACTTAAATGTAAACAGACTAATTCAAGAGTACCGTATATACTTGAGTATAAGCCGAATTTTTCAGCCCACTTTTTGGGCTGAAAAATTCCACTTCGGCTTATACTCCAGTCAACAAAAAAACTTACCGAGGACTTGTGCGCGGCCGAGGCTTTGGTGCTTCCGGGATCGCGCGCACCTCTCCCAAGCCACCGCCGTCCGGAGACCTGCCGAAGTTTGGGGAGGTTTGGGGAGGTGCGCGCGCACCTCCCCAAACCTCCCCAAACGTCGGCAGGTCTCCGGACGGCGGCGGCTTGGGAGAGGTGCGTGCGATCCTGGAAGCACCGAAGCCTCGGCCGCGCGCAAGTCCTCGGTAAGCTCCGGGCGGTCACTTGCTTCGCGTCTCCTGAGGGAAGGGGGGGCGACTGGAGCGGGCGTGTTTCCTCGCCTGCTGGGCACCGCGATTTGCCTGGGGAACGCGCAGGCCCCGAATGGCAGCGTGGAGCGAGGAAGCGGACAGCCAGGGCTTCCCCGAGAGCCGCGGCCACACAGGGTATTCCTGTGTATTCAGGCTTGCAAAATGGCGGATCGAGCCTCTGCTGGTGGCAGAGGCTTGCAGAGCGCGGATCCAGCCTCCGCCGGCGGCGGAGGCTTGCAGAGTGCGGATCCAGCCTCCGCCGGCGGCGGAGGCTTGCAGAATGGCGGATCGGCTTATACTCGAGTCAATAACTTTTTCCAGTTTTTGGGGGTGAAATTGGGGGTCTCGGCTTATACTCGAGTCGGCTTATACTCAAGTATATACGGTATATGAACATACATAAGACTAAATGAATAACTCAAAATGATAAATATTCACATACATTTTTCCTTTTTTCTTCTTTTTTCATTGCAAATAATAAAGTTTAAAAAATAAAATAAAATGCTTAGAACACAAGAATTCCTGGATTTAGAATGAATTGATAATTAATATTTATTTCCACATGTAAAGCTGCATATTTATCCAGGAAAACAGAATTGACAAGCCTGACCAGTGGTGGGATTCAATATGTGAACAACCGGATCTCTGTGTGGATGCTGCTTCCGGATGTCCATTCTGGGTCCGGGCAACAAAAAATTAGCTCCCGGTTCTGCCGAAGTGGTGCGAACTGGCAAAATCCCACCACTGTGCCTGACACTGTTAACTGTCAGCTTTGAAGACTTGGCATTTGGGCCAGAATGTTTGAAGAGTTTGTCCTAAGAGGTGCAGAACATGTGTTTTCTTGTTGTTGATTTCTGGTTGCTTTGATATGGGGTGTTTTGTAATATTGCTTTTGTTGGTGTATGCTGCATGGAATTATGCTTTATACGTTGGGCAGGCTTTTAAGTTAATAAATAATCACAATTAACAACATATTCTAATGGCTGTTTTGATTTATTGCACGTTCGCTTGTTCACACAGCTTCCATAGCAATTGTGATTTTCAAGTTATGTGTGCTGGAAGGTAAGAAAAATTTTTAAGGAGTGAGAGTGAAAAAAAAGCAAATAGAGTTAATATAATAAATATTTGAAGTAGAAAAGCAAAATATAATAAAATGAATATCAAGGGGAAAATACAAGGTAAAAAATATGAGCTTTTAATAATTTATTTAAGTGGAACTAAAGAGGCCAGACAAATATTTAGACGAAGAAAGCTATATATTTGTGAGGTCATGAGAGGAAAAAGAACAATGATAAGAAACAGCAGTAGAAATAAGAAATTTAATAAGAATATGAGAAAGATGAAAAAGTACAAGCTCATAAAGGGATTTGAAGGTTCACATAAAGTATTCAGATTTAACACAATTAACAGTGAAACAAAAATTGTATTGGTATAATAATTTTATTTCTTCATATTTTAAAGGAGAAATGTTGAGAAAGAAGAGAAACAGGATCACCCTTGGGAAGAGATGAAAATATATGGGCCCATTTTTTTTTACAATTGAGGAAAGAATTCCATTTTCAAAGCTAACATGGATTATGTCACAAGACATCAAGGCCACTTCCATACCTCAGGATTTCTGTTCTCCCATCCCTAAGAAAGAGTATAAAGTGAACTTGGCACTTTTCATTAATCAACTTCAATGAAAATATGAATAAGCCAGTCAATAATTTCTTTAACTGACAAACAGTAATGTAACAATAAAAGAGAATATATTGTCAAATTGTTGATATTCTCTGAGCTTGGTTGTTTGCTGGCCGATATTTTGTTACCTGACTAGGTAACTTATGCTGAAGAAATTACTAGTTAGGTAACAAAACATCTGCAAGCAAACAACTAAGTTCAGAGAGCACAAAGGACTTAACAGGAATAACATTCCATTTATATCACACCTCAACAACCACAGATTCTATAGTAACAAGAATCCCTTTAATCCTACTTTGTATAAAGAAATATAATGCAAACTCAGTTTGCCAGTGGTAAAATGAATTTGGCTCGATATAATCTGATTTAAATAGCAATTGTGAACAAGGGATATCTTTTCCACCAAATGCCTGTTAAATCAAGGTTTTCATGAAAACTAAAAAGGTAGCCACATCTTTCATTCATGTTACTATGATAGGAATCTTTTATACATAAACAAGTATCCAAACCATCTTGGTATAATTTCTTTATTATTTTTCAAGCCTCTAAAAGTAAAAGGATAGCATTCTGGCAGAAGTCAGAGAGCCTAGGACACAAGAGATAATTTGAATCTTGCCAACAAGAAAACAGATTGTTTGTAAGCCTAGCAGAGTTAAAGCATTTTAAGAAAAACACAACCTTTGCTTCTGTATCAAACAAACAACACCAAGGAACACACACACACACACACACACACACACACACACACACACACACAAATACATTCCTTATTTATTTTTAAAACCAGTTAACTTCTTGCAATTACACAGGTCCGGAGCTGTTTCCAAATTGATTCAAAGCCTCATATAAAAGTCAGATAAGAGAGAAAAGTGGAAAGGGGAGGGAACTTATTTTTTTTTTAGTTCAATTAAAAAAGAAAAGCAAAATCAGAACAAAACTGGGTCAAACAAGGAAAATATAAGAAACTGACAAATGACGAGGAGAGATGGGGGCAGGAAGGAATGAATTATAGAAAATGGTGAATAAAACTTTGGACAAAATAAAAAGGATGAATGAAAAATTAGGAAAACAAGGTGAAAAATTAAAAATTAAATTTTGAGGATGAGAAGATGAAGAACACAGATAACAGAGGTGCTGTTTACAATGCCAGCTATAGCAAATTGCAGGAAAATCAAAATGACATGTACATGTTGGTATCATTAATTTCACCATTTGCATGATGACACTGTTAATCACATAATATTATTTGCCTATGGATATGAAATAAGAAAACATGGCTTAAAAATAATGAAATTTGCATCGAGGATATTTAGCTTTTCTGAAATAGAACAGAAACTGCATAAATAGTATAAGGAAAAAACGAGCAAAGCATAAATTGTACAGCAAAAAATTAGTAATTAGGCATTGAAACATAATTATAAAAGAAAATAGAAGATAATAAGTTTGGGGGTCTGTCTGGCAAATGAATACTTTAAAAATATAGTAGTTTGGTTTACCCTCTGCCTGTCTTATGGTAATGACAGAGGAAATTATGATGATGATGATGATGATGATGATGATGATGATGATGAAACTTTGCCAAATGTATTATTAAAACAAATTAGTGAAACTTTCAAAATTACTTAGGAACTTGTCAGAGTGATCAAAAGAACCAGCATCATCTTCTCCAATGCTAGGGGATAATAATTCTACCTTCTGGAGCATGATGCCAATTGATTAGAAAGGATACTAGAATTGTGTTGGAAACTTGGCACTGCTCCATGTACTACTTAATTTATACTGAATCAATCCTTCCCTCCTCCATAACTACATAAAAGTGCTACTGAGCATGTCCCTAGTGGCCATTTTCCTAGCTTTTAAAGTATGAATCCTTTACAGAAGGGGTTCCTTCTTGTTTTGCTAAGCAGTCTCTCTTAATATGCCAATTCATCCATGTTGTCAAATTTTTCCTTCCCTATTCTTTTCTTCCTTCACTGAACTATTTTCATTTTAGAGTTTTATGACTCTGGGGGTGGACATAAATCCTTGCAAATGTGTCTCAAGGTGAGCATGAGGCACAACTGCAGCAGCCAAACATAAGAGTTCATTTGTGCAAATTCCCCCACTCTGCCCCATGCTCAGCTCTTTTATTAGAGAGATAGGAACTTTTCTTTCTCCCCAAGCAAGATATATAATGCTTAATTCTATTTTCATAACTAAGGATTTCCTGAGACATGTAAGTCACTGCCTATATTCAGGACTGAACATTAGAGCCATGGAAAGAAGAGTGTGAAAAATTTTGGAAACTGCTCACTTTACAGGGAAACTAAAACTAACTTTACATGAGAACAAATGACTTTTGTAAAGTGGACCTTGAAAAGTCAAACTAGTCAGTGACTTTGTTGCAAGACTTTGAGGCAACTCTAGCTAAACCTCAATCTATGAAAGAAAGCTATACCCAAACTGAACCAAGTAATGAACAAATAACTCCCAGAGGATTTCACCCTACTGATAAATCCTTGGAGGAAGACAAATGGAGGTATGTCACACATAGAAGGAAACACAATACTCAAAGAAAGAAGCAGCATACAACTAACAAACCCCTTCTGCCCAATCCATTCCAACCAGAAGCAGCCCCATTAAAACTGAGCAATCAATTTCTCCCATTAGATGGAAACACACAGACCCACAACCTCCCCTCAAAGAAAACACGCAGACACCTAGCAAAGAAACAACTTCAAACATCCCTAAAAAAGTCCCTTCAAATATCCCTTAAAAAGTCCCTTCAAATATCCCTTAAAAAGTCACATCAACAAACTCACCTGAAATAAACAGAAAAGCACCCCAGACTGCAGCCCCCCGAAAGGAACGTGAGTGTTGATAATAGGAGATTTTATCCTCAAAGAAACAGAATCATCCATCAGCAGACTGGACATACAATCCAGAGAGGTATGTTGTCTCCCTGGAGCAATAATCAAAGATGTGGCAAACATTAGCAACAGAAAACAACCCAACCAGTGTCTTAAACTTCAAAAGAGCTGACTTTAACAAACTCAGAGAGAACCTAGGAAAGGTCCCATGGATGAAAATCCTAAAGGGGAAAACAACTGAAGAAGCGTGGGAAACTCTGAAAAATAAAAATCATAAAAGCCCAGACCAACTCAATACCACTGAAAAAAGAAAAATAAGAAATTCAAGAAGAAACCAACATGGCTGCACAAAGATCTCTCTGACAAACTGAAAGAAAAAGGACAAATACAAAAAATGGAAAGAGGGGCACATAACTAAGGCTGATTATCAGCAGACAGCCAGAACATGCAAAGATGAAGTCAGGAAAGCAAAGGTTCAGAACAAATAAAGACTTGCAAAAGAAATCAAGGATAATAAAAAAAAGTTTCTTCTAACATATTAACAATAAGAAAAAAAGTCAAGGAAACTGTAGGTCCACTAAAGAGAGAAGATGGCAAGGAAATAGGCAAAAGGGAGAAAGCAGAGCTGCTTAACTCATACATTGCATCAATCTTCATGCAAAAAGAAACTATAGCCCAACATACAAAAAAAATCCAGCACTGCAAAAGACAAATTATAAACAAAAATTAAAATAAGCATGAAAATGGTAAGAGGACACCTATCTGACCTTGGTGGAGCAGTGGGCTAATGCCTCCTTAAGTAACACCAGCTGCCTGCAATTAGTGCAGGTTCCCATCCCACCAGGCTCAAAGTTGACTCAGCCTTCCATCCTTCCGAGGTAGGTAAAATGAGGACCCAGATTGTTGGGGGCAATTAAGCTGACTTTGTAATAATGCCGCTTGGGGGTGTGTGTGTGAAAGCCCTAATAAGCAGGCATATACATAGAATGAAGGCTACTGCTAAGCTTGTAAGCCGCCCTGAGTCTTCGGAGAAGGGCGGGATATAAATGGAATTAAAATAAATAAAATAAAAATAAATAAATCACTAGGACCCGACAGATTACATCCCAGAGTTATCTCAGAACCATTGCAATGGGGAAGCAATGGGGAAGTACCTGAGGATTGGAAAAGGGCTGATGTGCTTCCCATCTTCAATAAAGAGGGAAAAAACGGACCCAGAAAACTACAGACCAATCACTTTAACATCAATACCTGGCAAGATCCTAGACAGATCTATTACCAGTAGCCAGCACGGGTTTGTTAAAAACAGATTATGCCAAACCAATCTTATTTCATCCTTTGATAAAATGACTAAAATAGTAGACCAGCGAAATGAAGTAAATGTAGTATACTTAGATTTCAGTAAGGCATTTGATAAAGTAGACCACAACCTATTCCTTGGTAAGCTAGAAAAAGATGGAATAGACAACATCACCACCAGATGGACCTGTAGCTGGCTGGCAAAACGCACTCAATGAGTAGTCCTCAATAGCACTACATCTACATGGAGAGAAGTAAGCAGTGGGGTACCACAAGGCTCCGTCTTAGGCCCAGTACTCTTCAATATCTTCAGCAATGATTTAGTTGAAGGAATAGAAGGGGAACTCATCAAATTTGCAGATGGCACCAAACTGGCAGGAGTAGCCAACACCCCAGAAGACAAACTCAGGATCCAAAAAGATCTTGACAAACTTGAACAATGGGCTCTATCCAGCAAAATGAGTTTCAGTGTGAAGAAAAGCAAAGTTTTACATTTAGGCAGGAAAAATCAAAGATACAAGTACAGACTGGGTGAGACCTGGTTTAAAAACAGTAACTGTCACAGGGACCTTGGAGTCCTAGAGGACCATCACTTAACCATGAGCCAGCAGTGTGCAGCAGCAGCCAAAAAAGCTAATACAATCCTTTGTTGTATAAACAGAGGCATAGAATCAAGATCACATGAAGTATTAATACTGCTTATAAAACCCTAGTAAGGCCACACCTGGAATACTGCAGCCAGTTTTGGTCCCCAAATAAAAAAAAGGATGTTGATAGTTTGGAAAAAATTCAGAGAAGAGCAACTAAGATGAGTAAAGGCTTGGAGAATAAAACATACAAAGAACAGCTGCAGGAATTGGGTTTGGCTAGTCTAAAGAAAAGAAGAAATAAGGGAGACATGATAGCAGTATTCCAGTATTTGAGAGGTTGCCACCAAGAAGAGGGGTTCATGTTATTCACCAAAGCACCAGAAGGAAGGATGAGAAACAATGGTTGGAAACTGATCAAAGAGAGAAGCAACCTGGAATTAAGGAGAAACTTCCTGACAATGAGGACAAGTAACCAGTGGAACAGTTTGCCTCCAGAAATCGTGGGCGCTCCATCACTGGAGATTTTTTAAAAGAGGCTAGACAGTCTGAGATGGTAAAGTCCTCCTGCTTGAGCAGGGGGCTGGACTAGAAGACCTCAAAGGTCCCTTCCAGCTCTGTTCTGTTCTGTTCTGTCTTGTCTAGTCTAGTCTAGTCTAAATTTTCAGATTTTTATACTGAATGAGTAAACAATTTCCCCACTTTCTACATATGTCTTCCTTGCCACTGGTTGAACCACTGCTGTTATAGTATTCTCACCAAATATCGAACTAATGCAGGCTTTATAAGAGAAACAATTTGATTAAAAAACATGAGTTTGACTGGGATATCTTGCAATTTCATAGCAGGTACAGAACAAAAAGGTGGCATGTTAGAAAAATTATTTAAAAAGGAAGGCTGAAACAATGGGTTGGAAAATGAAGATTTAAAATCAATTAAAGCATCCAAGTGTGGAACAAAAAAAAGGAGAGACTGACCAGTTTTCACTCAAATTTGTTCTCAGTAATTCTCTGATACATGACTATAAATTTCTAATACAGAATTAATCTAATATAAATGTATTATAATATTATATATTATATATCCAGGTTCGGTTTTGTGATCATAATCAACTCAGGCCCATCATGATATCTGCTATTTTATTCAGTAGCTCTTATATTAACAATATAGGAACTAAATAAATGTTTCCCAACCAATGGCTTCAAGATGTGCAAAACCTTACCTGCAAACGAAAAGGAGTTCTGGCTAGATAAGATGAAAATTAAAGTCCATGAGATTGAAGAAGATTGAACTATATGAGAAAATTTGCAAAACCATCCCATTCATTTTCCCAGAATCATCTGCCATGTAAATTGGAGAAACTTTCATAAAGTACAATTTTCATTCCTTTTTCATCATACAAATCCTTCATATACTAATTTGAAGTCAACCTTCAATTGTCTTTGTTTCTGCTATCCTTGAAATAAGCAAGGGGACTTATATCTTGTGGAGAAAAGGCAGGCAATAACATGACCAATCAGTTCTTCCTCTAACTAGCACAGGATAATCCCTCCAAAAGAACTCATTCTTGCCTCATTCAACATGCATTCAAGAAAATAAATTGCCAGCACCCTGACTTTCCATGTAATTAGTAAATGTTGGGAAGCATTTTTTTATTTGCAAATGAATAATTAAATATTTCAAATTAATTAATTAGTTAGAAAAAGCAATTGTTACAGAGTCACAGGGAAACGGCATTGATTTAGGAAAGATATATGGATAATATTTTTTAATTAAGCACTTTTCACAATAGTTCTAAATATAGTTGCAGGTTGTAGTATAATTAATACTATAATTCTTCAATTAATACTTCCCATCCCCTAAGAATTTAGTCATGGCCTAAATTTTCCCACCTATGTTGGACAAGGAACAGAGACGGGGTCTGCTCCATCATCAATCTTTCTATATGCCGATCATTCAACATGTCAATTGCTCAGAGTACTGTCCTCATACTTTTACACTGCTGTGAAACGAAAAAGAAAAAAAAACTTTCATACTTCTTCACAAAATGAAAAACATCTCTCTCTCTCTTTCTCTCATACAGACACACATACACACACACACATCATTTTTGGCTATAGGTATTTGTGTATATTTACTGGGATAGGCAAATGGATAGTTCCAGATGGTTAAAAATTGTATGGGACAATATTTAAAATGATTAATAAACTGCATTGAGAAGCATCAGCATTTGAATGAAACCTGCAAAGAAATCTAGAAATCATTATGAAGTGAGTACTCCTGGAAAATCCTTCTAGGTAGCAGCATGACACAGCCTTGTGATACAGCAGAGGAGCTGTTGCATTTCCATTACTATTTTTTTTGTTCTACATAGCAATAGGCTGATCTTCAAGTGTTTTGATATTTCACATATGCTAACATGAAATGAATGTTTCAAAATGTTTAAAAGAATCTCATACAAACTGTTTTTTCACTGTCTGCGTAAGCTATAAGTCTGAACTGCTAGACAGTTCATGGTAAGATAATTTATAAAACTATTGGTGACACTGATAAGTAGGAACCATTACCACAAAGATTGCCTTGTAGTCTGCCCTATTTTATAGTAACTGTGTGTTCATTATAAGGCATTACAAGTTTTATTAAAAGTTATACTGCAAAACCTGTTCAGACTTAGCTGTATCATTTCATTTTTCCCCCATACTTTCTTAACAGATGTTGGGAAGTCAGATGTCTTCTTTTAAAAGAAGTCAAGGCTAGACAATGGCCTCCAGATGTTAGCAAGCTCAGCCTGATGTCTGCACTAATCGCAACAGAGCACTATATGAGTATTACTAGAGACCCACTCCTGAGCAGAAATCCACCCTGCTCCACTATTAAAACAAAACAATTTTGAATTGCTGTCAACATTGGCCAAGCTCAAACTCAGTCTCAGCCTCTTTCGGCTTCCCTCTTGGAAGGACCAGATTTGCATTACTTGCTGACTACTTTATTGAATTCTATCCCCATGCCCCTTGTGTTGAGGCCTGCAAATTTAAATGTCATTCTGCAGCACACATTTATAATTACCATAGTAGGCCTGGGACATGGAGAGAAATCTGCCACTATGAATATTAACATTAATGTTCCCAATGCCAGATTGCTGGCAGTAGTTTAAAAACTTTTATTTAGATGTTAAAAGATTCCAAGCCTCAGCAGGGGTGACAGAGGCAGCCCCTGTGCGTTCCTGTCACTGCTTGTGCTTGAATTGAATTACACCTGGGGGAAGGCAGGGAGCTGACAGTAAGTTGTCATGCTTATTTAATCTCATTTACTATCAGTACATTGCCAGCATGGTGTTTCCCCTTGTCTCCATTTCTGAGAAATAAGCTGCAGAAAAATGGTCATTCCTTTCACAAAAGCCAACAATTAGAATTTTGCTTAATCAAAAGCCAGATATCAGCTGGTCATTTAATGTAATAGTTCCTCGCTTTCATTCTCTTTCTCTCTGTATCTTAATCTCTGAATAATTTCCAGTTAGCACCAGTGCTCTCTGATATTTTTCTTTTTGTCTCATTATTCTGCAAAGTCACAAGTTACCATTGCTCAATCTAACTTAGTTTATAAGATCATTTTTAAGGACTAAGTGCTTTTTAGATGCAAAAAGCTCCAAACAATTCATAATGGAAAAAAATAGTCTTTAATGAAGACCTGATTTTGAATCTTAACAAACTGCAGAACATTTCTTAGTAGTTTTCACAAATTTGTCTGTAGGGGCTCTTCCTCATGGATTCCATTAATGTGCATTCCTTTAGCGCTTGAGTTGGCAAAAAAGTATGCCAGTATAATTTGCACTGTCCCAATGGCTAAACTCTAATTTACCTCAGTAATGAGACTTTTGAGTGATCCTATTCTCATAGCTTAACTGTGGTACAATTTAAGGGCAGTAATTGGTGGGCTCCCCCAGTTTACTTTTCCTCCTATCTATCACTAGCTACTAGGGAAAAAATACCACTAACCACTCTCTTTTGTGAGGCAAATAGGCTTGGCCCTTGATGGGCAATGCTGGAAAAAAGGCTTTAGTTTTCTTGTAATTTGCCTGAGTTCTGGCCAGTAACCTTTTCACTTAGGTCAGTGATAGTGAACCTTTTAGAGAATGAGTGCCCAAACTGTAACCCAAAACCCATTTATTTATCACAAAGTGCCAGGGCCACATCAATATTGTGGTGCTCTCAGGGGGGGGCGTGGTGTGTGGCCCACTGGGTGGGCGTAGCTGTGGTGGTCATGGCAAACTGGGTGGGCGTAGCTGGGGTGCTCTTTGGGGGGATGCCTTTGGGGGGTCAGGAAGGGTTGGGGGAGATCTAGGGCAGTGGTGAGATGCAGCCACTTTGCACTGGTTTGGTAGAACCGGTAGTTAATTTCTTATGAGTTTGGAGAATTGGTTGATGCATGGCAGAAACGCCACCCCATTCTACCCCTGACTGGACCCATTCAACACCTTCTTTCAAGCTCTGACGCCGTCCTCTGTCATTTCCTCTGCCGCTGTGAGCAGTCTCCAAAACAAAAGAAGTTTATGGGACTAACAAAAAAAAGTTCAATCAATTTCAACTTCTCGCAAAAAAAAAGATCTTGTGAAGTTGGAATTGATTGATTGAACTTTTTTTTTAATCCGACAAACTTCTTTGTTTCTGGGATTGCATATGGTGGCAGAGAAAGTGACGGAGGAACTGGAAAGAAGGTTAGAAAAGAAATGGTTTGGGAAGCAAAGGCATCTGGGCGGTGGTGAATGGGGCAAGATCTCCAACTCCATGGTGGCAGAGAAATGCTTTCGAGTACTCCACCTGCCGCCACCACCTCCTGCTTCCCTGCGTGGCCAGCAGATGATGTGCTATGGTGCCTGGGCAACATGCAGGGCTGGGCAGGAGGAGGTAGCAGCAGTGATCCCTGCATCACTAGGCCCGGCCAGCAGCATGCCACTTCCCTTCTGTGGCGCAGCATCTGCCGGGACAGCGGTGGTGAGGGGCCAGGGGCACTTGCGGGACAATGCAAAGTGGCAGCAGCAAGGCATGGAAACATGCCAGAGCCCACCTTCCCTGCTGCCACCCCCACCAGCATGAGGATGGGTGGCACGGCTTCGCTTCCGGAGCTGCTGCTGGCCGGGACTGGCAATGCAGGGATCGCCACTGTTGTGTACTGGGTTTGTTATGCAGGAATGAAGATGAGGCGAGTGAGTTCAGCAAAGATCATGGTTTATTGCTTGAAGGATCTGAACTAGAGAACAGGGCTGCAGATGCAGCAATTTATAC
Source organism: Vipera berus (assembly GCF_964194415.1). Classification (NCBI taxonomy): domain Eukaryota; kingdom Metazoa; phylum Chordata; class Lepidosauria; order Squamata; family Viperidae; genus Vipera; species Vipera berus. The sequence goes on along the minus strand of NC_138205.1, from coordinate 34,908,305 downwards.
CCTGGCCCCTAGGCAGCGGCCAATAGGTTTGAAGCAACCTATTGTTCTGAACCAGCCCTCTTCTCGCACCCCTAATCAAAAGAAGAGACTGGAAAGCGTCCAAGGCTAAAAGGCTTCTGCCAAGATTTAATAGTAAACACACAAGAGCTTATCTTCTCAAGCAAAAGAGTTGCTTTCAGCAACCAGCCCCTCCCCAAACACTCCTTTTATAGAGAGCTCAGGGCGTGGTCTCCCTGTGCCTCCTCCCGAGGAGTCCCATAGCCTTCCTTTGTTTGTCCCTGCTCGACTGCCTCCTGCGTCGGGCGTCCTTGAACAGGGCCAGCTGTGGGTCATCATCCTCCGCACTCTCGGGCTCACACAGCTGAGCAGAGGTTCCCGGCTGAGGACTCTGCAAAGTCTCCAAATCATCATCAGCCGGTTCGTTTCCCTCCTCCCCCACATCTGAGTCCTCCGATACATCGGAGCCGGCTGTCGGACCCACAGGCTGACCCTGAGTCACAACACTATCCCGCACCGCAGGGCCCTTCCCCCGGGTCTGCCGATCCGGATGCGGTCGGGATGGGAACTGTTCGTGAAACGCAGTCACCAACGCAGGGGCATGAACGGCGGTCGCGTCTTCCCATGTGAAGTCCTCCGGCCCGTACCCTTTCCACTCGATCAGGTACTGGAAGCGACCTTTCAGCCAGCGGGAATCCCTGATGCTGGCGACCTCGTACTCGGGGGTGCTGTCGCCATCACGAGGTCCTGATGGGGGAGGTTCCGCTTGGCGAAGTGGACAAGCCGGTTGTTCGGGGACCAACAAGGACCGATGGAAGACGGGGTGCACGCGCAGGGAACGTGGCAGAGTTAAACGATAGGCGACCGGGTTGATGACGGCCTCGACTGGGAACGGTCCAAGGTAACGGTGGTCCAGCTTCCTCGCCGGCCGAGTGGATGGTAGGTTCCTGGTGGACAGCCAGACCCGATCCCCCACCGATAGTGGAGGCGTATCCCTTCTCGACCGATCGGCGAACCTCTTGTAGTCGGCCTTGGCCTTCTCCAGCTGCCGTCGCACCAACCGATGGATCGCCTGTAACTCCACCATGAATTCGTTCGCTGCCGGCTCCGGTGAGTCCACGGGAGAAAGGGGGAAAAACCGGGGGTGATAACCCACATTGGCCAAGAACGGTGTCATCTGCGTGGAGGTGTGCTGCGAGTTGTTAAAGGCAAACTCGGCTATGGCCAAATAGTCCACCCAATTGTCCTGCTGCAGGTTAACGTAGCAGCGCAGATACTGCTCTAAGATGCCGATGACCTTCTCGGTACCCCCGTCGGTCTGAGGATGATGCGCGGACGAGAGGCAAACCTTAATGTCCAACGCCCGCATCAACTCCTGCCAGAAGCGGGCTGTAAACTGGGCCCCCCTATCGGAGACGACTCTATCGGGAAGGCCGTGCAGCCGGAACACCTGTTGGATGAACATGCGACTAGTGGCGCGAGCTGACGGTAAGCCGCGACAGGGGATGAAGTGCGCCATCTTGGTCAACATGTCCACCACCACAAACACTGTCGTGAAGCCGGAGGATGGGGGTAGATCCGTCAGAAAGTCCATGGACACAGCCCCCCAGGGTCTCTTGGGCGTTGGCAAAGGCTGCAGTAAACCAGGCGGGGCCCCTGTCGCTGACTTGGCCTGCCTGCATGGGACGCAGGAGGTGACATAAGACTGGACATCGTGTCGGACTCGGGGCCACCAGAACGTACGGGAGACCAGGTTCAGAGTCTTGAACAGGCCAAAATGCCCCGCAGCCGGGTTATCATGACATTGGCTGAGGACGAGTCCCCTGAGTGGCCCTCCTGGAACATAGAGCCGGTCACGATAATACAGGAGTCCATCCGTGACCGACCAAGGCGAATCTGGCCCCACCTCTTCCTTCCGCTGAGCCACCCACGCCTCCTGCTGCTGCGCCTCCCGGATCCGAGCCCGTATATCCACCGGCTCCCGCACCGCAGCAAAAGACTCGACGGGGATCACGGTCCTGGGCGGAAGCTTGTCTTCCACTCGGGTGTACTCGGGCTTCCTGGACAGAGCATCCGCTCTCTGGTTGTGCCCGCTTGGTATGTACCGCACCCGGAAGTCAAACCTCGCAAAGAAGAGGGACCACCGGATCTGGCGTTGGTTCAAATTCCGAGCGGTCTGCAGGCTTTCCAGATTCTTGTGGTCCGTCCGGACCTCGATTTGATGCCGCGCCCCCTCCAGATGATGCCTCCAAGCCTCGAACGCCGCCTTGATGGCCAGCAGCTCCTTCTCCCAGATGGTATAGTTGCGCTCCGAGGGATTCAATTTCCGAGAGTGATACGCGCAAGGGAAAAGGGTACCGTTGGGCGTCGCTGCCTGGAGCAACACGGCCCCAATGGCAATGTCGGAGGCGTCCGCCTCCACGACAAACGGCCGTTGCGGGTCAGGATGCTTCAAGATGGGCTCCTTCATGAAGGCGTCCTTCAAAGCTTGGAACGCCTGTTGTTCGGGGGCGTTCCACTGGAACCGAGTCTTCTTCTGCAGGAGCCGGGTGAGGGGGGCTGTCAAGGCAGCAAAGCCAGGGATGAATGTCCGATAGTAGTTGGCAAATCCAAGAAGTCGCTGAATATCCTTCACGCGACGCGGGGGTTGCCAACTCTGCAACGACTCAACTTTACTCGGTTCCATGGCGATGCCCTCAGGAGAAATGCGGTGACCCAAGAAATCAATGGTCACCTGGTAGAACTGGCACTTCTCCAACTTGGCAAACAGCCGATGTTTCCGGAGGCGCTGCAGGACCTGACGGAGATGCTGATGATGCGCTTCACGCGACGGGGAGTAAATCAGGATGTCGTCCAGGTAAATCACAACAAACTGGTCCAACAGATCCCGAAAGATGTCATTCATAAAATGCTGAAACACAGCGGGGGCGTTGGTCAGGCCAAACGGCATCACCGTGTACTCGAAATGTCCATAGCGAGTACCAAACGCCGTCTTCCACTCATCACCCGGCCGAACCCTGACGAGGTTGTAAGCTCCACGCAGGTCCAGTTTCGTGAAGATCTTAGCCTCCCGGAGTCGGTCCAAGAGCTCGGGGATGAGGGGCAGCGGGTAGCGGTTACGCACCGTGATAGCGTTGAGTTTCCGGTAGTCACAGCAAAGCCGTAACTCGCCCGACTTCTTTTTGACGAAGAGCACGGGCGCAGACACTGGCGAGGACGAGGGCCGGATGAAACCACGAGCCAAGTTCTTTGTCAGGAAGTCCCGCAATGCAGCCAACTCGGGCTCCGACATGGAGTACAAACGCCCCACTGGGAGAGGCGCATCAGGGACTAGGTCAATGGAGCAGTCGTAGGGCCTGTGCGGGGGTAATTGGTCCGCCTCTGACTCGCTGAACACGTCAGCAAAGTCGGACAGTTCGGGAGGCAAGGAAACCCCTGGGGAACCCTCCACCTGGCCGGCACAGATATGGCGGGTGTGGTCCACGCACTGCAAACTTGGGAAGGTGACCAAGTTCTGAGACCAATAGATCTGTGGATCATGCGCCCGGAGCCACGCCAGTCCCAAGACCACGGGGAAGTGCAGATCCGAAGTGACGTAGAACTGAATGGCCTCCACATGGGTACTGATGGCCATACACACGGGTTGCGTGGCGGCCGTGATAGGCCCGGACAGGAGCACTCGACCATCGATGGTCTCCACAAGCATGGGCGGATCCACTGGACACTGGGGAACAGCCCATTTGGCCACAAAGGCCGAATCCATAAAGTTAGTGGTAGCCCCAGAGTCAATTAAGGCATGGACCGGAATCCCCTCTGGCTTGCCAGGGAGGATCAGTCGTGCCTCCAGAATCAAATGCCGTGGAGGTTCACAGGCACCGTCGGAACGGCGTCGCTCGGCGTGATCGTTGTGGGTCGCCCGATCTTTCACACCGTCTAGATCGGGCTCGGGCCGTTTCCCGATAGCAAAGCAGGGGACTTTCTCGGGGCAGGCTTGGTCACTGACGCCCGCTGACGCTTCTTCGGGCAAGAAGCAGCCAAATGTCCAGGGTCCCCACAGTAAAAACACAACCCCTCCGATCGTCGTCTGTCCATTTCCGTCACCGATAGACGGGACCTGGCGGCACCCAGCTCCATTGGCTCCTCCCTCTGGACTGGGGGCTCACGCACAACAGGGGCGGCAGGGGTCTGTGGGGTGGCACGGCGACTCTTACGCTGCTGCAGCCGGGCATCGATCCGCAGACAAAGATGGATCAGCCCATTCAGGTCTGAGGGAATGTCCACGCGGGCCAGCTCATCCAACATCTCCTCTGACAAGCCATCCTGAAAGGCATCCACGAGCGCAGCCTCATTCCAGGCGGAATCCTGGCTAAGCAGCCGGAAATCGCTGATATAGGCCTGTAGAGGGCGCTGACCCTGCCTCAAAGCTTTCAGGCGTCGGGTGGCGGTCTGCGCCTTAATCGGGTCCTCGTACATGAGGCGCATATGGTCACAAAACCCCCCAAAGTTATCCAACAAAGGGCTAGGCTGTGCCAACAGAGGCGTGCCCCAACGAGCTGCATCTCCCGACAGAAGGCTCAACACGAATCCCACCTTATCTCGGTCAGTGGGGAAATCAGCTGCTCTCACGCTGATATAAAGCTGGCATTGTCCCAGGAAGGCAGGAAACAGTTCTGGTTTACCAGCAAATTTATCCGGCATAGCTATCTGACATTTCCTCCTGGGTGGGGGGGCAGCATGTACCTGAGCCTGCAGTTGTGCCACCTGAGTGGCCAGCAAGGCGAGTTGCTGGTTGAGCTGGGCATTCTCGGCAAGAAGCTGCTCCATCGTAGTATTAAGGGGTGGGTGGCTGAAAGCAAACTGTTCTGAACCAGCCCTCTTCTCGCACCCCTAATCAAAAGAAGAGACTGGAAAGCGTCCAAGGCTAAAAGGCTTCTGCCAAGATTTAATAGTAAACACACAAGAGCTTATCTTCTCAAGCAAAAGAGTTGCTTTCAGCAACCAGCCCCTCCCCAAACACTCCTTTTATAGAGAGCTCAGGGCGTGGTCTCCCTGTGCCTCCTCCCGAGGAGTCCCATAGCCTTCCTTTGTTTGTCCCTGCTCGACTGCCTCCTGCGTCGGGCGTCCTTGAACAGGGCCAGCTGTGGGTCATCATCCTCCGCACTCTCGGGCTCACACAGCTGAGCAGAGGTTCCCGGCTGAGGACTCTGCAAAGTCTCCAAATCATCATCAGCCGGTTCGTTTCCCTCCTCCCCCACATCTGAGTCCTCCGATACATCGGAGCCGGCTGTCGGACCCACAGGCTGACCCTGAGTCACAACACCTATTGCCACCTAGGGACAACCAATGGCAGCGCTGGAGATGGGTTGTCTGAGATGCTGGGAGCCGTTAGCTAGCTCCTTGCTCCAGCAGCCTACCAGCTGTTACCACATGGTGTTAACAAGCAAGCCTACCAGCTGTTACCACATGGTGTTAACATTACACCCCTCCCCCCTTAAAACAAACAACATTATAGCAACAATAGAAAGTAATTACAGCAATACACTTTACAAGGACTTAACACTGGTGTGAATAGTTTCCACTTAGCAGCACAAATAAGTACTTACAACTTTATAGCTCCATTGTCCATTACATCATTTTGGTGGACTGGACTATTTGGACTGTTTCATCATTTTGGTGGACTGGACTATTTGGACCGCACCCCCGATGGCTTCGTCTGCCGTGACTTTGTCCTGGGCTTCAGTGAAGGTTAAATTCGGTCTAGCAAACAGTCTTTGCTGCAGCATTCGGTTTTGTAGGCTGCAGACGAGCTGGTCTCGCAGTCGCTCTTCAACGTCTGCAAATTTACACAGGTGTGCAGCCTGCCTCAAGGCCACGATGTATTCTGATGCGGTCTCACCAGGCTGCTGCATTCGCTGTTCGAATTTGTAACGCCAAGCAATCACTGACATCTTTGGCTGGAAATGTTCTCCTAGCTTCTTCTTAAGCTCAGTGTAGGAGACTGACTCCAGCGGCATCAGGGTGAACAGGTTTTCAGCCAGGTTGAAGGTGGCTGAGCAGCACACACAGAGCAGCGTGGCGGCCTTCAGTCCATCTTCTGCCACCTGGTTTGCCCGGAGGTAGTTTTCGACCTGGGACAGGTACGATGGGCATCCTTCTGGTCACTTGATATCGAACTCTCGCAGCCTTCCGACCTTGGGCATTCTTCTGGTCTTCTCAGCTGGTTCCTGCCTGTCGCTTTGGCTGTTGGTCTGACCGCTGACGCCTTGATTTTCCTACTAAATTAGTGGCCAGTTGGTCTATATTATGTGAGACAGGCCCATAATTCATATAAACTCTATTCACATGATCAATGATAAGAGATTATAGGAACTGTCATTCAAATTAGCTACAATAAAAAGCTTTAAGTTATCTATTTCTGGTCTATATTACCAATGGCTCAGTCCCCTACTTTATATACTGTAGAAAAATATTGCTGATTTTTAGTAGGTTTTCATTTGTATTTACAGTCAGATGAAAAAAACTGAGATGTGACAGTTTTTAAAAATGGAAGATACAGCATTTCAAACATGGAAGTATTTATTCTTCTCCCAAATAAATTTTACCATCATTTTTACTGAAGCAATTTTATATTAGTCAATATAAAACTCAATAAGAGCTTAGGAGCATTCTGACAACGAGAACATTTTCCTTTAAGATGATGGAAATATTTTAAAAATAACTTATTTTCAAGAAAAAGACCTCTATCTGTGGTATGTGTGACCATGCCACACATGTATGAGATAGGTTTGCCATTTTATGGGTCATCTTCACATACCCTAGCTGTAGCATGAGAATGCCCTAATGAACATTATACCATTGTATTTAAACTCACATTCCCTTAATCATGGCAGAAATAATCATTTTTCAATTGCCATGTACAGTGATTATTTTTTTATGTCAAGTCCACAGTATAACCCTTTCTTTTCATCCCCATTCTTGCTCAGAAATTTTGAGTTGTCATTAGCTGTTCAGTTGAAGTTGTCATTTTAATGGTTTTCCTCTATCTCCAATGCTGTTTTTGAAGTGGATACAATCTAACGTAAGTCATAACAATTGGGTACATGGCAAGAACTGGAATCTGTTCAGCTCCTATTGGCCACCTTACTGCTGCGTGCATGCTTCTTCCTCTCAGGTTACTGCAAATGTGGTTTTTGTTGACATCTGGCTTCCACAAAGGCATCTGTCCATATAATGCATAACTGGTAGTTTCTGAAGCCTTTGTCAAGTCTAACACAGGCTCCTAATAAACAGGACTTCATATTCTTTTTGAAAAAACTACTGAACCTGTTTTGTAAACATAGTTTAGCACTTTTTTGAAAGAATGCTAGATCTGTGTTTAAAAAAAAACCCCAGAAGCGTTGTTTTCTTGAGACAGTGCTTGTCTTGTGCTGCACAGAAACTATTCAAACTGGGAAAGAAAGTTAAGATCTGTTAGCTATGGGTTGCTAATTTGGTGACCATTGATACATTGACAATAAACATTGTAGTATCAACAAGCAATTTTGTGTGTACTTTTTATTGTTTTAAATTCCTGTAAGGAGTTTTTGTGAACTCCACTGTGGCTCTGTGCTTTCCACACGCTATGTTCTAGGTCTGTCAGTGCAGAACCGGACTGGCTGTCAACACTGACATTTTCTGATAGTACTAGTTGAGGATGAAACTTGCTTCTTATTGATTGCAGGGAGGTCATGAGGAATCTAGCTGTATATCAACAGAAAACATATCTTTAAATCACAAACAACATGTCGCAATAGTATGGTTAGGCACTTTTGTGTGACTATATAACAGCATAGTGTAGAAAAACTGTCCAGGGTGATTAATCCTACAACACCTTGGTTCTGCTGCTCTATTGATGTTGCAATCCTTTATAAACATTCTCTGAGGCACGTAATAAACCTGAAGCATATTTTTCTGATAAGTTAACTCCATTCTTAAGTCAGAAGAGGTGTATTTTCCATATCTTAAAACTCAAACCCATTGATTTTCCAAAACTGAATATTGCAGATCTTCAATTCACCTTTCAAATATGTTACTAATGTTAACTTTCATTCCATTTTATACATTTCATATAAAATGTAAACTTTTATGCAGAATTTTTTACAGATCCCAGGAGTCTAAAATGAAGTATCTGGACTACTGGTTTTTTATTTACGTATTTTAACTATATATAGTGCTAAATGGATTGTTCAAGTTAGATAATCAGTAAATAACCTTTCAAAAATTTTTTAAAATAGCTATTACGAATTAAACGATTTAAAGTATTTATCCCTTGCTTGGTCAGGTTTTTAAGAATTCAAGTGAGTTCTTTTTCCTCCACTTCTGCCTGTGAATCACTTTTCCTTTCTTTTTTCTATTCCCCCAAGCATGTGTGCAAGCAGAAAAAGAAAGGATTCAGTTGGGTATGGAACCAAATTCAGTCCACATTTATCAAACATAGGCTTCCTTTCAACTAGATGAGGCCATATATAGAAGGTATAAGACAAGTTGGCTTAACTATCATTTGCACAGTAGCAATATTTACCTTACCCAGTAACTTCCCTCCTCCCTCTTTTGAATTATGATCTTCTTGGGCATTTGATAAGTTTTTACTGGTTGATGTTTTCAGTCTTGTTATTATTTTTGGATGGCAATGTTCCAAGCTACAACATTTACTTTAGATGCATTAAACATCAAGGGAGAAAAAAGGACTGGAAGAAGAGACATAACAGAAATATGAGATGTAACCGATTTTGAAGGGATCTTGGAAATCCTCTAGTCTAATCAAGAAGAGACTCTTTACCATTAATGCTTATGAAATTCCAAAATCAAAAATTCTAAAAATTCTGAATTAATTATATTTAGAATAGAGCCATTTAAATAAACATGAGTAAATTAATTAATTAGCTGCTCACAGCTAATCTAAACTCTGATTTCAATGAATCTATGATCAGTCTGAGTTCAGCCATCTAATATGGGTTAAAAAAACCCTTCATTTTATAAATGAAAGCAAGCAGTCTTGTTCTGCTATATGCTTGATAATGTTTTACACCAATTTATTTGAAACAGTAATTTAACTGGTGAGTTGATAATTCCTTATATCATTTTTTTAAAAAACGTTTTATTGCATTGGCTACTTTCCAATATTCCAATAGGAAAGGTAATTGTAATAATTTGATATACTTTAATTAAAAATCAACTTTCTCCATTTGAGACTTGTTATTTATCAGTAAGGTCTTACAACCCTTGCTTTGTCATCTGTATTTTGTATTATTCTTCAGCTGAATTACTTTTTAAAAAAGTTTTAAGTATTACTACTATTCCCTTACTTACTGGAGAAACTTTTCATGGAGAAGAGAAAACAAGATAAAGAAATATTTCAAAGAAGAAAAAAATGGCAGGAAGTAGTTGAGAAATGTAATACAATTGTCAGCACACAGATCTCCTCAAATTGATCCTACATAAAATTAATTTTATTGCATTGTTCACTGGAGTAAATAAGAAAAGTGTGTGCGAAGGGATTAAGCAGAAATATTTTATGTGGACATTTTTGTAAGAAGCTAGTAAGCAAAAATTCAGAAAGTGTGGGCATCAACAAGAAGCTAAACACATTGTATCAATGTTGGAGCAGCAATCAATGGCAGCAAATCAATTGGGGAAGAGTTATTCAGTTGATGGATTTATTGCCTAAATGAGGTCATTTGCATTTCGAAAAGTAGGTTCAAATAGACCATATTTTATTTATTTTTTAAAAATTATATATAAAAAATCTCCCAATAAATTACAAAGATACACAACAATTTTAAGGCTTCTGTTGTGCAGATTCAACATATCTGATTACAACACACCACATATCACTAGCATTATAGCCTCTACTGATTACTTGGTAACCTGAAATCGCAAAACAAGCTGCGGTGATATTCTGCACCACAGAATATCAGCTGCTATGATAACAATTCTTTCTACTTAGAAAATTCTGGATGCTATAGTTTTATGAAAGGGCTATGGATCTGTCTGAGTCTTTAGCAGAGAAAGGCTATCAGGTTAAACAAATGAAACACCTACAATATGTTCTCTGAAAAATAACTGTGAGTGTCTGCAATAGTCCATGCCTTCCTATAAAAATGTCATATATCCACACAAGCTTCCAAAGAGACCCTTTGTTCTTTTGTAGCTAATAAATAGTACAGGTAGTCCTCGACTTACAACAGTTCATTTAGCGACCATTTGAAGTTACAATGGCATTGAAAAAAGTGACATGACCATTTATCACACTTAAGACTATTGCAGCATCCCCAGGGTCATGTGATCAAATTCAGACATTTGGCATCTGACTCATATTTATGATGGTGGTTGTGTCCGAGAGCCACATGATTACCTTTTGCGACCATCTGACAAGCAAAGTCAATAGGGAAAGCAGATTCATTTAATAATCATGTGGCTAACTTAACACCTGTAGTTGTTTATTAATAACTGTGGCAAGAAAGGTAGTAAAATGGGGGTAAAATTCACTTAACAAATGTCTCACTCAGCAACATAAATTTTGGGCTCAATTGTGGTCGTAAGTAAGAACATAATGCGAATGTATTTCACATTATGAAACTAAAGGAATTCTTTTGATATTATTATTTTCTATGTTTCTAGTCATTTATATAACAACTGAGGAAACTAAGATCATACATCTCCAAATTTTAGCTAAATTCAGAACTATAATTAGCATCTTGTCAGCTAGTGAAACTTAGCAACCTGATCAGACAATTTGAGCCATATGCAACTTTTCAAAAGAAGCTCATATATATATACAGAGTGTTACAATTAGTAATGCACTAGTTGAGATATAATTGTTGCATATCAACTAACTCAGGAAAGGACACAATTTGTGCACTTAATAGTACAAAAGTATTCTTTGGTATAAATGCCACTAGCAACAGTTAAGGTTAAGGAATATTTCCAGTCTACAAACCATCTTTTTCAGCGGATATGAAACCTTACAAAAACAAGCTTAATCTTAATTTCTAGTCTAGTTTTTTATTTCCCAATGGCACTTCTGCATTGTAAGGATTTAACTATGGCTTTTCTCTTTCTTTAAGCCCATTACAAATTTAAGCAGCATTCAAGGATATCAATTCCTTCCTTTGAACTGCATAGTAAGGCAGTATTATCAACATACTGATAATACCACAAGACAAAGTTCTGGATAATCTTCCTTAGCAGTTTCATATACATGTTGAACAGCACCTGGGGGATAAGATAGAATCTAATGGGGCATCACTGGACAATATCTAGATGTTACACAGTTTTTCAGTATCACCTTCTGGACATAGACTAATGACAAAGAACAGGACCCTGCAAAGCATACCCACAAGGCTTAGTTGTGCCAGAGGAGAGGGAGCAAAAGGATATTTTCAATCATAGTAAAAGTTGCCAAGAGGTCTGTGAGTCTCTACTACCAAGACAGCCTTTAATCTTATCATCTAGAAAGCAGGAGGTGAGAAACCACAGATATTCCATCCTAATCAAGTATGCACACTTGATTGTCTCCACATTTCATCTCCTTTAACTATGGAATTCTTAGCAGCTTAGCTTTACAAATATGTTTCCCAAAATATATAAAGATCTCTCCTTTTCTATTATTCAGGCTCTCTTTCTTGCAAAGCAGCACCCAATGATCATTTGGCCATTTCTTCTCAGTGCTGTGTTCTTTTATTTTGGGAAAGGACTGAAAGTTACATTGAATTGCAACCTTAAAGAAAACTTATAAAATGTATGTAATGCCTGATAAATTGTCAAAGATGTATACAGGGTGTTTCAAATGTTGTTGGAAATGTTATTGTAAAGAAGGTACTTTTTAATCATATGTGGTAGATTTGTGATAAAGTGAAAAAGTTTCAGGGCCAGATTTATGCTTTAATTCAAAAGATTCTCAAAATAAATATACAGTCAGAATTTGGTTTTAGGACTATTGGATAAACAACTGGAAAAATGGGAGCTTTATATATGCTGACTGCAAGAATTCAATATGCACAAAAAATGGAAAGTGTCAATTCTTTGGATGGAAGAATGGAAAAGTGGAAAAAAATGATGGAATTGGCAGAGATGGCAAAGTTAACTGTTTTAATAAGGGAAATAATGTAATTAACTTTGTTTTTCTATCTGGAAACCACTTCTGGATTTTCTGCTTAAATTTTGATTTTAGGTTTGATGATTAAATAGATTCTCTATAAGTAAATAGTTGAGATTATAATTTTGCTATGTAATTTACCATCTCTAGATCGCTGCCCTTTTTTTGTTCCCTTTTCTTCACTCTTTTCCCTTCACCTTTTCCTCTATTAATTTTTCCTGTTGCCTTTATTTTCATTTGTATTTTATATTAAAAAAAACATTTGATGCAAAGTTATATTTAAAAAATTCTGCTCTGATCTATCTGCCTTAATGTTAAAAATGTAGTTAGAATCAACTATTTTTTCCAGTGATGTATATATTTCATTCCTTCGGCTTTTCTCCTAACATAACATTATGTTAGCTGTTCAACACACTATGCTATTGCGGCAACATGATTTAGTATGTTAAGCCCTATATCACTCATAATGAAAGATTAAAGTTAATGCATCATAAGTGAGGAATTTATTACCATTAACTCCAATAAACAGTTATAAAATACTCTTCCTTTCCGGTCCAGAAGAGGTGGGACTTCATTAAGCTCAACTTACTTTGCTCAGTCTTCCCTAGACTGATCATATGCACTCTCAAACTGGTCACCATTTGTTGTTAAATTAGACTGGCTTGTTTTCCAAAGGAGAGAGGCAGGTTCAAAGAGCCTCCCCCTACCTCTTTATTCATTTTGTTCTGCAGGCAGCTTGGAGTAGATAGATGGGAGAGACAAGTTCACGTGACACACATCTTGCTGGCTTTATTTAAACTCTCCTGAAATATATGTTTAGCTAAAGCTGGCTTTGCCTTGGCCTTAGGCTATTATTCAGAGAGGATTGATGTATAAGTGATAACATATGGGCAAGCTGTGCAATGACAGGATTGATGCACTGGTTTACTTAAGGAGGTCTTTTTGCTGAACATTTGCTATGACCATCTGGAAGTTCAAGTTTTGGGATTGTTGCTACCCAGGAACACAACTCTTAGCCACTATAGGATGCCCTCAAAACAGAAGAGACCCTTTTCCAAATTTCCATCAGTAATTTGTTTATTTTGGATTGACTCACACTCTCTCAACTCTCATTGCATTGCTTAGGAATCTTATGTTTCAGTCCTATGCATTGTGATGCTTGCTATTTCATACAATATTCTTGTCTTCTAATTTAAGTCCATACATAATACAGATATCCATGACCAATTGGAGGCTCCTTGTAGGTAATTTTAATAAATCAGTAGCTCCATAAAAGAGAGGGAAAGAGAAGCCCTTGTTTCCAGTTAGGGCTTCTGATTCCTCCATCCAGCTTCTAGGTTCAATTCTCAGGCAATGAGACCGTGATTTCACCGAATTTTCAGCCAGACTAAGCAAACACAGCTACAAATCTTACATAATTGCACACAAAACACTCTTGCTAACATACCACTCTTCTTCTTTTAGCTCTCTGCCAAAAACCTTAGCATGCATATGTGTTTGCCTCTCCTCTCCTAGAAGTTCATTGATATTTGTCCAAGTTATGCATTTCCTTCCTCCATTTTAAAAATTACACTCTTTTTCCAATCCTGCTTCCTTCAATATACTGTATATACTGTATGCAGGCTAAATAAACAAGGTGAGAGCATAAATTCTTGTCCCACCTGCCAACAGTTTGTCAATTTGGAGCTAATCTATTCTGTCATGTTTTGTGGAACCACTTTCTGAGTTCAGAGATCTTTTGCAAGACTTTTCTTGTTTTCTGTATCTATTTCACTCTTTAATATACCCACATGATTTTGTAATAGTGCTTTTCGTCTCTATCAACAGCTCTCTCAATTTTTTTCTTAAATTCCTGTCTTTGTCTTTCTTGTCTTTCTTATCTCTTCTTAATAATTCCCACAGTTTGTTTTGGTATTTTCCTCCTTAAGACTTTTAAGTTTGGGATTCCAGTCTCCAATCATAAGCAACAGACCTTGCTTACATGTTCTGTCAACTTCAAATTGAATTTGATTATAAAAATTTTCTCTTCCTCTGTGTCAGTGGTTGGAGCATACACTTGGATAATTGTCATATTAAAGGAATACCTATGAAATCTAATTAATACTCTAAAAGTTTCTCAGAACTTCCTCAGTAGCATGTTGAGTGTCTCAATATCAATCACTCTATTATCAATGATTTTATATTATGTGCCCATTTATTTTTCTTGATAAAATACAGGAATACTATATTGCCTTCCCCTGGCAGCATATTCCAATTATTTGTATTCAGCATATTTCTATATCACTACTGAGCAATGTAGATTCTTGTTAGCTTTATCTGTGCAGCTGGGTTGACCTTCAGGCCTTGGGCGACCCTTCTGGGAATATATATATTTGGCATACACTCCTGGAATTCTTCATTCACCCATCTCAAGAACACTCTCTCCCACAGCACAACTTGGGGAGGATGCATTCTAAAGGTATATGCTTAAAGAGACTCTAATACATCAAGTTTATTGAGCATCTGCTATTCCAGTTCATGTTTTTCCTTGAAGAATCTGTAATTCACTTCCTTGAAATGCTTTGTGCTAGTTCAAGCACCCTGCCAGACCTCTATGGATCTTATGACCTCACTTACACTTGTAGACTTCCTTTATATACAGAATACCTTGATCACTACCACAAAATGATCCTACCACAGTACTTGTATAAAATATAATCATAGTGAACCTTGAGCAGTTGAAGAATTTAAGATTCTTCTTTTGGCCACTTTGGTCTCATCCATACAATTTTATCCCAATTTTCAAATAGGCTTCCACAGTTGAGACTAATATATCTCTAGCAGAATGATTAAGACAACCCAGCCAATTAGAAAGTTGACAAAAGATCCATCAAAAATCTTCCAAATATACAAATGTAAACAAAAAATGCTTTTCAAGTCTACTATGAAAATTGAAATTTGAATTGAGATGTTTTTCCTCTAGGCTTTAACAACTGACTCTGGATGTAGAGATATAGTTAAATTTTGATTGTGGAAAATATCTCACTTTTCAAATTGATGTCAGGAAGAATTCATCAAATGAATTCTTGGTCTTTTAACAATCTTGTATATGAACAACTCTTCCCTATAAAATATGCATGCAGTATTTGTGAGATTTCTGACCATCTAGCTATATTATACTCTTTCTGAAGTTTGCATGAAATCCTTTATTAATTCCTTATGATTGCCCTATTGTCCCTATTTCCAGCTTGGGCCCATCTCTATCCTAGTAGTTGGAAATAGAAAATCAACAGTTGAAGGGCATATGGGAAGTTGACAAAGGAAGAAGCCTCCTATAAAAAGATCTATATTTCCATATAGCAAAATGCACATTCCCTTTTCTCTTTAATTATTGTTCAGGCTAAATTCAGATTTCTAGACTTGGATTTGCTGTTCAATATTTTATAAAAGCCCCAAGCCAGTGAAGAGACAGTGTTCATTCATTTTTTTTAATTCAGTCTGAAACTATTTATGACATTTACATTCTTGGCCCTATCTCATTGTATTTTATCATTTTATCAAGCAGGGTTCTTAATTTATCACCTCTGTATTTAACTATTTTCATGTTTTTCCTAACATAACCAGCTCTCACTTCCCTGTAATAAAATGCATAAAGCATGTTCTTACACATACCCATATTTAATTGGGAGGGCATTCATAACTTGAATCAAACTAGATAATGTTGGATGATGATGATCATGAAGATGTATTCAATTTATAAGGTCACCTGATCAAAAATTACTCAGTGCATTGCTGTACAGATTATTAAAAACATCACAATAAACAAAATAATGAAATAACAGTAATAGCAGTATATTTGGAAAATATATAGAAAAAGAACATTCTTCCAAAATAAGAATGGTCAGGGATAACTATATCTTTGAGGTGGGGGGAATGCAGTGACACATAGAAGACTCAACTCATCATTAGAGTCTTACTAGAGCCAATTATTTAGTTGATAGGACTTGGAACATGCTTATCCTACCAGATTTTATAGGATAAGCAGAAAGAGTTGGCAAAAGCTGATCCCATAAATAATCAGACCAGTGAAGACCACTTGAGAATTACAGTTGGCACAGAATGTGCCTGCATGAATGCTTAGGGGAACACCTCAGTACAGTTATCTGGAACTTCCAGTTAATTAGCTTCACTGGTTACAGTTGGTTTCTGGGTGTAGTTCAAAAGTTGCAAACAAGGATTCTTAAAAGCTTGATGAATTTTGTCAGAAGGGACAAAGAAAATATAAAAAGAAATTAAGTTCTAGTACATTATTTGAAGGGACAAAAATCAAGATTGTTAAAAATGAAAGGATGGAATACCAAGTTGGGTTTTTTTTGATTAAGGTTAAAATAGTTATGTTGCTATTAATGGATCTTTGTTGAAATGAAATGAGACTTAAAAAATTAGGATTTTTTTAAATAGATAGTAGATGCGATATGAGAAGAAGTAATCACTGGTTATATTTTAAGAGAAAGCAATAAGTTACTGAAAAAAATTATACCGGTACAAAGGGCAAAGTCATTTTTATATCTTTCTTTTCTTTATTCTTTATTATATTTTTCTTTTCTATTTTACCTTCTCTTTTTCTTTTGTGTACCTTCTATTTTTTCATTCTCTTAATTTAGTTTTTATTTATTTATCAATAAAATTTACAGTATATTGCCACCCATGTCAACCAAAGTAATTCTGAACATCGTACAACATTATATAAAAAGTAAGAATATAAATATAAAATAGGATATAGATATATAATATAATAAAGAGAACCAGTATGCTCTAGTAGTAAAGACTCCAGGCTAGAAACCAGGAAAGTTTGAAAGCCGATGGGTGACTTTGGGTCACTCATTCTAACTCAGCCCAACCCACCACACAAGGCAGTTTTTATGGGGAAACTAGGTGAATGTATGTTCACGACTTTGAGGTAGATTAAAAAAATCTAAACTAAAAATAAAATATCATACTATTAAATATACAACCTACAGTTGAAGGAAATAAAAGTGACACCCCCCCAGCAATGTTGCCAGATTTTATCTTTGCCATAAAAAAGAATGAAAATCAGCACGAACCATAGGATACTTTGGATGGATCAATCAAGTAGGCTCCATTTTCCCATAATAACAGAACATTAAAAGACAATCAGAGTAATCTGACCAAAGAACAGATGTTAATGCCCCCCCACAGATAACACTGTAACTATTCCAAGACAAAAAAACAGAAACAATGTGGAATTGCATTAGTAAGTCAGGCCCCCAATGACCTACACCAGATTACTATTGCCATGGAGACTGTATCCACTATTTTTCTACCGGTATTTGTACATTTTTCATCTTTTTCTCATATTTAGTAAATATTCCACCAAGATTTGCAAATGAGTTTGTTTGCTATAATTTTATGCTATTTATATAAAACCCATAGTTGTTCATATAAATACTCTACCATTTTTTCAGTTCCATATTTCTCAATGCATCATGTAATCTAATATTTGCAAATCATTCAGGTTCTCAGTTATCAGCACAACATCATCTGCATACCAAAGTTCATACACATTAATGTCCCCAATCAACACAAGTCTAACATCCCACAAGTATTCCTTATACTTTTATCTAAAGGGATATCACATTTTGTTCTTTTTATTCTTATATTTATTCTCACCCTTGTTATACTTTTATTTTTGTTACCATAAAAAGAATTAAAAAGAGTATATGTGTTATATTCTTAATCACATTCTGTAATCTCTCTTCAACTCAATGTTTATGTTGAATATTCCATAAATTTAACCTATTCATTTTAATATATACTTCCTCTAAGGCAACAAATGTAAAATATATTTTATTTCTCATATTTATGTATTTTTGAGGACCTGCTGAAGAGAAAAATATGATCTATACACTCACTCTCTAGTATAAAGTTGCATTATAGTTCTAATATTTTGCTATTTTTTAACTCTCATACTGTCCTAAATCATAATTCTGGCAGCTTTCTAGGCATATGACATAATTCACATTTTTGGAAATATACTTTAACCATTTCATTTATAGTTAAAATTACACCTCCCCCCATCATTTGCTTTATAAGTTGCCAATTAATCCTTTTCTCTATGGTTCAAGATACATGGTTTATCTATCTAGAAAACTTTCCTGATTGGCCAGATCAGGAGATAAAATATTGAGCTCTACTTTATTGATGTAGACTATAGAAACAACAACTGGAATGTCTCCTCCCTTCTTATGTCAAAGAAAATTTAAAAAAGGAGTATTTTTGACTGCCACATTCTTTCTCCAAGATAATTTCTCTAGCCATTATTTTCTTTCATTCATTTTAGTTGTTAATTTATGCTCTTTACCTCTTACAGTCAAAATCATACTTTTTCATAGATCAATTTTGTCATTAAATGAGCTCATAGATATTAACCTCTACCTCCATCGTGGTTTTGTTCAATTGAGGCTTTCACATAGACTTTTTTGTACTGCTGAGAAAGGATACTGTAGGTTATTAATCTTAATTTATCTATGCCATATACAGCATCCCTGCTAAAGGTAAGAATAATACTGGTAGTTTTTGGCATATTTGGGACAGTATATGTAGCCAAAGCCCAGATTTACCCAAACAAGTTCATGTTATTCCAATGTATTACTTACATCTTCTCATATAGTGTCATTTTATTATCAATGGAATTATCAGTGGATTTTTATTTGCAGATCAACAAGGGCACAACTCATTTTTAGTACATCCCTCCTTGCCACATTCTGTTACCATGAGTAGTTAATAATATAAATTATTTCTTAGGTATTTATTGATTTTGCTGTTTATCTGGCATACTCCTTGACCCAGTGTTAACTGTACTATTACTCAGCTTGCTTTCAAATCTTGACAGTACAAAGGATGCAGACAGTGAAATAGCATATCAGTACTTTTAATAACAGACATGTCTCTGAACATATTTAATATCCCTTTAAAATTAGTATTAATATTCCCTTACTGAAGATGGATGACTGAGTTGGACAGGCTTCCAAAAGGACTAAATTAAACAACATTTTTCTTCCATGAGAAATAGTAGGCATGAGAGGAATAAAAAATCTAATCAAAATTAGAGCAGGGTAGTGCAAAATCTTCTTTCTTCCACATCAAAGTCCCAATCCAGGCTAATTCTGCATTTTGGTTGGTTTAAACAACAACAACAACAAATCTTGCATGATAATGTTGAAGTTCCAGCCCTCTACCATAGTGTAGAAGAAAATTAAAACCAGAGATTCCCTTATTCATTGTCAGTTTCATACCAAGCTTTTAAAACTCAATTTAATTTGACTAATACTGGAATAATTATATATCAGCCTAAATATATTCAATTTCCATTAATTTAAGAGTATTCCATTAATTTAAGATGTACCAGGCTGTGAGAATAACTTTGAGAGATAGAGGAAGAGCCACAGCCTAGACAACAGTATGAGAAATCTGAGTCCAAAAAAAGGGATGGGAGTAAAGAAAGGATCTCAAAAGGGACACTTTCCCGAAAGTAAAGGCAGGGGAGGGAAGAACTTGTAAGATTCTTTTAGTGTAACCTTACAAGAAAGGTAGCATTAGGGTTTTGGTTACATGTCTGGATATCTCAAAGAGCTGACCTAAGTATGCAAAGTTACAATGTGATTTATTTGGTTTTAACAGCACATGCTGTGAAGCCAAATATTTATTTATTTATTTGTTTGTTTTATATACCGCCCTTCTCCCGGAGGACTCAGGGCGGTGTACAGAGCAAGGCAAGTATACAATAAAGCAATAATAAAACAAATAAACCCCAAATCTATCAGGCCAGGCCGGCTTGCTGGAATAGATAGGTTTTTAAGTCACACCGGAAGGTGCGAAGGTCGGGGGCCATCCGGATTTCGGCTGGCAAGCAGTTCCAGAGGGTTGGCGCACCCACCGAGAATGCTCTCCCCCTGGGGGTCACCAGCCGGCATTCTCTGACCGGTGGCACCCTGAGGAGGCCCTCTCTGTGGGAGCGCACAGGACGGAGAGGTGTTGACGCTGGCAGTAGGTGTTCCCGTAGGTGCTTTATAAACTATATTTTGCAGTAAAAGACTTCAGATTTATTATTAATTACCATTTATTATTATCAATTATTATTATTATTATTATTATTATTATTATTATTATTATTATTATTATTATTCATGTTTAAATATGGAGGAAATTGCATGATCTTCTGAAAAGACATTTCAGCTAATTAGTTTTAAAACAATGACTAGGGCTGTGCTGCTGGATATATCCGGTTCAGTCATATTTCTGAAGGTGGAGGTTTAAAAAAGCAAAATGCCAGTTGCAGTACTATGATCACTGCCTAAACATACAAAGGGATGGAGCTTGTCGTCTTGCCTATATTAGCCCTTTCTGCAGATGCCATGGAATAAAATCGAGTACTTTGGCTTAGATTTTCATTTATATAAAAGAATCACTTCGAAACAAACAAGGGCAGCAAATAAATTTAACAAACAAGCAAATAAAAGGAGACTGCAGCCCATTCTGATCTGATTCAACAACCTTCACAAAGCCTCAATGTTATTCTAGTCAGACAGACACTGCAGAGGACAGTGTTCAAGCACATATGCCAGAAAGAAAATAAATAAACTTATGCTGTGCTATGTAAACAGCCCTGGTAGGGAGGAGACAAAGGAAAAATATTTATTTCAGTGATCAGTAAATATACTCTAAGCTGAGAGTGACCCTTTCCTTAATATCTCTGTTGGTCTGACACAAGGGTCAGACTGTCATTCTAATCAGAGTGATTGGAGTGGGCAAATTACTATTAGTATTCCTAATTCACTGTGTCTTAGATGTAAGCTCATGAGACAGGAAGGAGATTGCTTTCTTCAGTCTGACTGTACGAGATATTAAGGAAAGGCAGAACTTAGGAACTGCTAGGAGTTTTGATAACATTGCAGAAATCCAGAGATCTATGCTATCTGCCATGGTCCCAAATGGACACATAATAAACAAACAAAGGGTTTTCTATTAGAAAATACAGATATATGTTCTCCATCATTCCAAGTTTGATAGTTCAAATGGGAATCACAGCTTTCTAAGCTCATCTGCATCCCTTCCCTGGGTTGTTTCTTCTGATGTCTGAAACAGAGAATGTCTATCTGTCTTTGCTTCTGACTTTTTTTTGCTTATAAGGCTCTCCTCACTATTTTTTAAAAGTATCCCACAGATGTTGAATCAAAGGCATTTTGTATTGCAATCTAATTCCAAGGTATATTATATTTTTAGTTTAATCAGTAGCATGCTATGCTTCCAGCTTACCATTACTAATAATATAAGAATAATATAAGGAATGATGATACAACCAAGATGTAGCAATAACAGGCAAAGTCTGAGAATGCTATAGAGTATATTTAGGAAGGAAAGGATAAAATCAGTTATTGATTTGATTATTGATCCAATTCCAGATCCCAGTTCAATAATTTAAAGACAAAGAAGATCTTTTATCATATGGAAAAAAACTACTAAAAACAGCGATCCATAGGAACCTTCTGAAATATATAATTGAATTACATATTGGTATTACAGGCAGAGTAAGAATGAGCTCACAACAGTCTTTGTCAGATTCAAGCAGCATTATTTACTTATGTCCTTATTTAACTTTTACAAGAATGATATTGTAGTGTTTTCTTTCCCATTCACTTAATGGAGGAAACATTTTAATTTTAATATTTTAATATATGTTTATGATATGGCTTTTGCAATAGTATATCTTTATTTAGATAGACAGTATACTTAAATGTTTATGTATAAGCATCACTTCATATGAGTAAAATTGCAGCTCATTAGTAATACATGAAGCAATACAATTAAATGTCTATTTCTCAGCTTGGTTCCATAATTGTATGTAGATGTTTGCAGAGATAAACAAGATATAAACTTGTACTGCAACATTGCAGTACAAGCTCCACTCTTTTAGTGCTTGGCCATGATACTGTCCTCAAGGTACAAAAGTGCACTATGACTGGAATGGTTGCTTCATCATTTTGACAAAATCTTAGCTTGCTGTGGAAATCCGTGAAGTTGACTTTGAATCCACCCGATAATCTGAGGTCACGCTATTCTTATTGCTCATCACAAAATTCAGCCAAAAACTTGTAGAATGAAGACATAATAAAGAATAATGTACTTGAATAAACACTATGGATATCAAGATGTAGGAGTTAAAAATTCATAGTTAAGTCAGGCAGCAAAACTTTAATTTCCAGTTTCTCCCCCCAATTATTTGAGAACTCAAGCACTGTCGGAAAAGATATACGGGTAAACCTTGCTTAAAAACATTCCTCTTTAGCAACTGTTCAAAATCACAACTGTGCTGAAGAAGAAACTTTACAACTGGTCCTCACACTTATGATCATGTGATTGCCATTTGTGCATTTCACAGTTGGCTTCTGACAAGCAATCAATGGAAGATCCAGCAACAAAATCACAAAATCAGTCACATGATGTCTTGCTTAACAACTTTGTTGCTTAGCAATGGAATTCTTGCTTCCAATTATTGTTGTTAAGCAATCACTGTAACAGGTTGCTGTGTATGATTCCATCACAATGTCTAAAATGAAAAAGGAGAACACAATGATTTTTGCATCTTTAGTTTGCAAATCTTCAGTATTATTACTGTAATATAATAACAGAAGCAGAGTTCATGAATGGAACTACATAGTATTACTTGTAATAATTATTGGAGACACTCCAATTGGACAGTGCTGCCTGTTATATTCCTATCATAATGGGGGGATAGTGTTGATGATGAACCAATTAATTAATAGCTCAATTCCCAATTCATTGGAAATATTGCAATGAACTACAGGTGGCTGCTATTACTATGGCATCTAAGAGAGCAGCAAACCACCATATCATCTTGCTACCACCACCCATTTAAAAGTCAGTCAGAAGGAGCAGCATTTCTTCCATCCATTTGTAGCAAGAAAACAAGAACAAGGTAGCAAAAGTGATGGTTTTTTGCTGTTCCACAGTTGACAGTGAATGGCCCTTCAATAATCTTCCTTTCTCATCTACCAAAGCTATAGGCAACTCTAATGAAAGCAGCACAAAATTATAGCACAGACTGTGAGAAGAGCGTTTGAGTTGTAAACTACTTCATCTCAAAATATTGACAAGGACTTAGCATTCAGACTAAAGCTAATTGATATTTTCAGATTTTAACTCTCTTGCCCCCAAAGGATGGTTATAATATTGACTGCTGGAAAGATTGTGAAAGAACTCATATTAAGCATTTTGAATATTCCAAATTTTATTTTATTCATTATCAGTCTATTTTTTCACACACATATAATTTCACATTGATTTTCAAATATTATAAAGAAAGGCATGGCCTGCTCACTTGATTCCAGAAAAAATGTGAGGCTTTTATCTGTAAATACAGCGAAAACATATTGAAAGGGCATGGGGGAAAGGGCAGTGGACATCTGCACAAGGTGTGTCTTGCTAGCTTTGACTCCTACTGCTCCAAACACTCCTGTCTGTGATCTATTGTGCCTTTTCCAAGCTTGGGAGTGAGGAGTACAGAAAGTCTGACAATATTGATTTAACCACCCTAATTAATGTAACCATGGCAAAGTGGAACACTAAATAATGTATTTAGCTGCTTGAAAGACAAGAGGAGTGCTGCAGGAGGTTGGAATAAAAGAAGGAGGCTTTTGATGTATGTATAGATAGGTCTCTCATATGTAAATAAAATGGCCTCTGTGTTATGCCTTATCCAAATATTTTCATTTACGATCACAAGTTGAGAGGAGAGGTTGATAGACTTGGACTCTTCAACTTTCAGCCTTCACCCTATAGCCCCTAAAGGAAGAGGACTTGACAGAAAAAGCGGAAGGTAAAGTACATGTAATTTACACCTTCTTCTGTAACCTTGCCTTGCCATTATTTCATTTGTAATTTTTTCTATACCATTGGTCGAGAGCATGAGTTTACATCTGAGTGCTGTAATTTTTCTCAGTTTTCTTGTCCTCCAAAAAAACAAGTCTTTTCCTAGATATAGCATTCCAATCCTGGTGGGGCAAAGTCTTAAAGAAATTGAAATATGTCATTCTTTTAGTCAGGATAAACTAACTGAATAAATATCAGTATCAAGAAAGACTGTGTTTACTTATACAGGCAATCTCCAGGATAAGAACATCTGACTTGTGAGCCACCAGTACTTAAAAATAGATTTCCTATTTCCTATTACTAAAAATGGTAGATGGTGTTCTTCTTCAAGTTAATAAACTGCTGAAGTTAAGCAATGTTTCCATAAACATCTAAAAACTGATTATTAAATTGTATAGTTTCAGTGGTTCATAAATACATTGTGCGGCTTCAGCACTTCATTGGCCTAAGGAGGAAGAACACCATTTGCCAACTCATGTCAACAACAATAATTGGAATGAGAAGAATCTTGACAGAATTTGGTACCTACCTGTACTCTAGGAAATACTTACAGAAATCAAGGAAGTAGTATTTGCTAAAAGACCAAAGAGACATAGATGGACTTTAATGGTAAGAAGATGGAACAAGTGAATTCCTTGAAGTATTTGGTAATCAGTTTACTGAAACACATATAGTATCAACAAGAATAATGGCTTTCCAGTTAGTCTGTCCCATAAATCTATCAGAGAAGGCATGTTATGGGTACCCTCTGGCAGGGACCAAATTTGGTGGATCACAAGAGGTGGTTCTTCTCTGCTATGGCACCAGCCTTATAGAACATTACTACCTCTGCCAAATTAGATTAGCCCCATCCTGCTATCATTCTGAAAGTCCCTCAAGATCTGGTTATGTCTCTAGGCCTGGGGGTCCCAGGGAATCAGAAATATTCTAAGATGACTTCATTGCAATTTTTATATATTTGCTGTTCTTTTGATTGTTGTATACCATTCATAATCACTTTATATGACATGGGCAGCCATATAAATGTGATCAATCAATAAATTTAGTAAGATGATTTTTGCAGCAAAAAAGCCCTTCTTTTTACAGACCACAATAATGTCACCAAAAGCTTTCAAGAATTTTTTAAGCCAGGTATCATAATAAAGTTCTTAGATAATGAACAATTCAGTTTGCCAAAATGTTTGCTATAGGTTTCTTCACTCATTCAACCTTATAAAAAAAGTCTACAAAAATAATTCACCTGCCAAAAAATTGGATAGCCTGTCAGGAGACATGATCTGTGCTTCCATGTTGGTTACAGAGTAAGAGAAATCCTCCACTCTTCAATCAGTATGGAAACGTAAACCATGAAGACTTAGTATAGTGGAAACGGAAAGGGGAAGGGGAAGGAAAGGAAAGCCTTCTATCAAGTGTTAACTAAACAAAGGATAGAGAATCCACCAAACTGATTTATGAAATGTTTATGAGGAAGTTGTTTTCTTTCCTTCCTAGTTAGCACAGAAATTAATGGATCAGATTGGCAGAAGGGGGACACAGAAAACTAACCCTTTGCCATGGCCAAATCATTCATTCATTCATTCATTCATTCATTCATTCATTCATTCATTCATTCATTCATTCATTCATTCATTCATTCAATTTCATAGCCACCCAACTTAACTCTGAACAGCTTACGATTCTAAAAATATAAAACTACATAAAAACACATCAAAATAGTAAACATCCACAAAATAAATATCACCACTTTCCTGGAATTCATGATTATCAAATTCATAAATATAAAATCTGGCTTTGCATCAGCTTCTGGCACTTCACTCTCAAACTGCTGTGCCCAAGACTGTAATCTCCTATTACATCATTTTACTTGGCAGAATACATTAGCTATACTATCTTCAAACAACCTAGATGGCTCAAATTGCCCAAACTAACCTGCTTGAAAGATGAACTGAATGAATGTACTCAAAGGCTAAGATGGAAAGACTGACTATTGGAGTATGGATGGAGGAAGACTCATAAGGTTCATTGTAGGCGGAAGACAACCCTAATAAGAAAACAATAGTTGTCTTCTGCCTACATTGAACCTGATGAGTTGTCTCAGGTTGTACCCGTACCACTGGTGTAACCTCTCAAGACTGCAATTACAGAACCATCAAAAGTTCCATTTTATGTTTTTAAATTTTAATGAGTTTTTTTGGTGGATAAAATATTTTGCACATGGGCCTGTCTGTGACTGCCAATGAAGAGTTAATTACAGAAAGTGTAGAATTTCTCCCTGAATACTTAGGATCAATTTCAATTTCTGTCGTAGAAGATAGAGGCACACTGTTTGGAGTGAAACATTCCACCACTTAGCGTCTTGTTCTTTGACCAATTTAGCTTGTAATTTTTAGTCAGAAGTTATCAGTAATGCTTTAGTTAATATTACAAATGTTTCTGGGGAGGAGAGATGCCCTCTTATTTAAAGGAGGCAAAATATTAGACCACTTTTAAAAAGTAGTAATTTTCCATGTTTGAGTAAAATGTGGAAGAATCTTAGTTGCAGATAGTCTTGGAAGGAACATCATAAATTCAGAATGGGTTACATAATTGAAATATCCTTTGCTGGCTTGATGGATAATATTTAAATAAAAACTAGGGTATGAGTCCATTGGTTCCTCTTGACTTCTTCATGATTTTCAATTCTACCCACCATGATAATCCTCAGAATTCATTGAACAATTTAGAATAGGCACTGATAATGTCATTTGGAGACTGGAACTATTATATGACATCCTTTAAAGTTTTCCAATATTTATATCAGAGATGTCAAACTTGCAACATCACGTGACGTGTCACAATGTGTCACAACTTTTCTTCCATTGCCAGCAATGGGGTGGGCACAGTTTTGGCATGACGCATCCGGCCCGCAGGTCCACAGTTTGACACCCCTGATCTATATGAAACTACTGAATTTATAGCTGGATGTTTTCAATATGTTGATGGCATCCAGTCTATCTCTTTGAAACATCTTCAGAAAATGGTGTGGCTTCACTGGTACCCTGAAATCAGTAAAGGATTGGATGACGCATAAAAAACTGAAACTGACAAAATAGTATGATACTCATTGTGAGAGGTCATAATTCCAAGTAGTTTGAATCCTTCCTAATCTGGATAGCATTAACCTTTCCAGAAACAGAAGGATCATAGTTTGGATGTATTTTGGGATCCAAATCTCTCTTTGATTTCCTATATAGAGATAATAGTCTGTAGCACCCTTTCTCAGCTTCAGTTGATATGCTTACTATAGTATGTCCCTTTCTGAAAGTACATTCCCTTAAAACAAGGCATATAGTTTACATTACTGCAATATGCTTTTTCAGGCTCCATGTTTAATCTAGAAAATTCAACTAATATAAAATTCAGCAGTCAGATTAGTCTCTGAAAGAATAAGTAAAGTGTTGGGTAACTTATGTTATAGCTTGTTATTGTTGATTTTTCTGTAGCATCTAGTAGGAGCAGGGTAGTGAAATGTGATCTGAAATCAATGAATAGATGGAAGAGTCAATACTTACATGAAATGGTTGGCAATCTTTTCAGGTCTCAGTTGCTATTATGCAGTTTTTAAAAAATGATGCAAGCACATAAACAAATAACTGCTTAAAAGGTTTTAAAAACAGATAAAAATTTCATGATTATCAATCTCATGAGATCTTAATATCCTCACTGAAGCAAATATTTCTCATGCTTGAAAGCTAACATATTTTGGACATAAAATAAATGACAATGGAATGTGTCTAATATAAACAAGGATCTGGCTATTTTAGGAATTAATGCTGCTCTTTCCCCTAAATCTGTAGTTAAACTGAAGAGATGAGGGATGGGATAGGGTGGGAATAGTGTAGTATCTTTAAAAAAAAATGCACCACAATTTGAAGAGAACTACACCCTTTAAAAATGCTCAAAGCAGATACAATTTGACATTGGAAATATAAACAAAAGCTTTCTTAGTATCAAGCAGATCTTAGCAATTGCTGGTATTCTGTGATGTCAGTTGGCACATTACTGAATGCTAAAGTCAGCATCTATAGAATTAGATGGAGCATTTCCTCCAATTCATGAAGAACAGCTGAAGTCAACAGCCTATTGTTCCAGAACACTCAAGGATCTAAATGCTCAGCACAAAATGAGAAAGCCTATAGATATGTGAACAATTCTTGGAGTCCCTTTATAGAATGGAATCATTCCAGTTATATACATACCATAAATCATTGGTTCTGCTGATAAATTGTAAAGATTTGGGGAAGGTACAAATAAAAAAAGAGATGTTTCTCCAGAACTCTAATGATAAATATTGTCATATGGAATTAGTGCTTGCTTTGCTAGAATTACAGTTAGGATCACTGTTAGATACTGAGCGTGGAATGTTGGCAGAGCAAAAAGTTGGCCAGTCTATGGTTCCAGTCCCCAGTCACTACGCGTTTCAATGATTCTTTCATGGTGCGCACCATTCGTTTGGCTTGACCATTACTAGATGGGTGAAATGGAGCTGATGTCACATGCCTAATGAGGTTTGCCCTCAGGAAAGCCTGAAATTCTACCGCAGTAAATTGGGCCCTGTTATTGGACACTACGACGTCCGGTAGCCCGTGCATTGCAAAGAGTTTCCTAAGCACCTGGATGGTCCTAGCAGTAGTCATATTTGCGATTGGTATAACTTCTAGCCATTTAGAGTGGCTGTCGACCACTATAAGAAAGAGCTGTCCCTGAAAGGGCCCAGCGAAGTCTATATGAATCCTCGACCAGGGTGTGTGTGTCTCCTCCCACCTGTGGATGGGAGCATGTGGCATTTCAGGCCTAGATTGCTGGCATGTGTAAAACGCATGTACTTGAGCATCAATGGCTTTATCTAATCCTGGCCACTATAAATAGCTCTGTGCCAAAGCTTTCATGTGAACAATACTTGGATGACCTTCATGAAGCGATTGCAATACCCTGTCCCTTAATGAGGTGGGAACAATGACCCTAGAGCAATGAGCTAGAGTGCGATAGACTTAATAGTTTATTGTTGTTAACATATGGTTGT
This sequence comes from Vipera berus, assembly GCF_964194415.1. Taxonomy (NCBI): domain Eukaryota; kingdom Metazoa; phylum Chordata; class Lepidosauria; order Squamata; family Viperidae; genus Vipera; species Vipera berus. Next base: position 34,879,161 of record NC_138205.1, on the reverse strand, counting down.
TTATGATTGTTTCTACTTTTATACCTTGTATTTAGCTCTGGGAAGTCAGGGAGGGGGGAGGGGGGAAGGGGGGGGAGGGTTAGGGAGGGTTAGGAAGGGTTGGGTGGGGGGAGGGGGGGAGGGATTGTTAAAGATAAAATGTATTGTAAAACTTTTCAATAAAAAAAAAGAATACAACCCTTATGAGCTGAGAGCTGATGTCTCCTTGTGAAGTAGCTCTGAAACTCAGGACTTGGGCTTTTCTCTAGCCACCCCATGAGGACCCAAGATAGCACTCTGCTTAGAGTCTTATCTGCTGTCGTTTCTGCGGCTATGTCCCCCGCGTGGAGGGGAAACTCCAGCAAGTCCTGAATGGACAAAATGCGGGCCACTGGGGCCGGATCTGGCTCAATTTGAGGCAGTGGAAGCCTGCTCAGGCCGTCTGCATGGCCCATATCCTTGCCAGGTTTGTGAATTAGCTTAAAGCTGTAAGCCAATAAAAAATGGACCATCTTAGCATTCTAGGGGATAAGATGTGAGGTGTCTGTCTGTCTGTAGTGAATAACCCCAATAGCGGTTTATGGTCTGTGAAGACCGTGAAGTCCCTGCCGTATAAGTAGTTGTGGAATTTTTTTTACTCCAGTTACAATGGCTAATGCCCCCTTGTCAATTTGTGCATAATCACGCTCTGTGGAGGACAGTGTCCTGGAATAAAAAGCAATCAGAACTTGAGTTCCATCGCTCTCCAAGTGACTTAGGACAGCCCCCACCCCATATGGGGACATGTCACCTGCTAGGCATAGCGGCATTGATTCCTTGAAATGAGTGATCGTGGAACTAACAGACAGTAGAACCTTCAATTCCTGCAAACTTCTTTCGTGAACACTGGTCCTCTTCCATGCAGTATTGTTGTCCAAGAGCCAGTGTAACAGCTCTGCCACTGCGGCCTTGTTAGGAAGGAATGCATGGTAAAAATTTAGGAGGCCTAGGAATGCCTGAAGCTCTCCTTTCATTTTGGGGCTGGGTGCCATCTGAATGGCTTTTACTTTAGACTCAGCAGGGTGGATGCCGTCAGCATCTATACGGAAACCCAAGAACTCAGTTGAAGGGACTCCAATACTACACTTATTCTTTTTAAACTTGAGGCCTGCTTCACACAGCCTTTGAAGGACAGCTCTGAGACTCCTTGCTAGCACCTCAGTGGACTCACCGGCGATGAGCATGTCATCAAAATAGGGGCAAACCCCCCAGAATGCCCTTGAGCGTCCACTTCATAATGCCTTGAAAAATGCCAGGGGTTACGCTGACTCCAAATTGCAGGCGTTTTACTTTAAACGCCCCCCTGTGGGTTACAATTGTCTGTGCCATGGCTGTGGCCTCGTCAACAGGAAGCTGTTGGTAGGCCTGAACCAAATCTAATTTTGCAAAAATTGTACCACCTTGCAAGGACACCAGGATGTGTCTTACTACTGGTACCGGGTATGCAGGCTGTTTGAGTGCACGATTAATTGTGCATTTGTAATTGGCACAGATTCTGACCTTCCCATTGGCCTTTAGTGGTGTTACAATTGGGGTCTCCCATTCACCCCCATCTACTGGCTGAAGTACTCCCTGTTCTACAAGTTTATCTAACTCAGCGTCTATCCTGTGTTTAAGAGCAAATGGCACTCTATGAGGTTTAATCCTGACCGGCACTACAGTAGGATCTAGTTTAAATGTTATTGGCGGGCCCGTGTACATCCCCAGGGCTGAGTCAAACACATCTCCGAATTCCTCACATACCACCGCTAGACTCACGACTTGTGTCCAGTTGATTCCAGTTTCTTGGATGCCTAGTGCATCAAACCAGTCGAGCCCGATCAGGCTCCTTCGCTGACCCCCTACTACGACAATGTCCACCAAGAGCCTTGGTGGAGCAGTGGGCTAATGCCTCCTTAAGTAACACCACCTGCCTGCAATTAGTGCAGGTTCACGTCCCACCATGCTCAAGGTTGACTCAGCCTTCCATCCTTCTGAGGTAGGTAAAATGAGGACCCAGATTGTTGGGGGCAATAAGCTGACTTTGTAATAATGCCACTTGGGGGGGGCGAAAGCCCTAATAAGCAGGCATATACATAGAATGAAGGCTATTGCTAAGCACATTGATTTGTGCTTTAGATTGTAAGCCGCCCTGAGTCTTCGGAGTAGGGCGGTATATAAATGGGATTAAAAAAAAAGGTGCCCAGAAAACCCCTTACATTTAACAGCTAGTGTGGCCTCACCCTTGACTGCGACTCTGGCATTCTGGAATTCAGTTAGTATAATGTCAGATGGCCTCAGCTTGGCCCATCTCTTGCTGAGGTTGCAGACGAAATTAAATGTCTCAAGTGAAATAATGGATACGGCTGAGCCCATGTCCAGCTCCATCTTGCAGGGGACCCTTTGCAGCTCCACCTGAAGTCTAAACTTCAGCTTAATAGGGTGGCGAGCTCCCGTACGGCAAATGCTTCTGTGGCTGGAGCAAAACCCTACGCTATACTGTCCTGGGGCCCCGGTACCTCTCCTAGTTGGAATGTCCGACTGGTGATTCAATGGCCGATCCCTCTGGCGACCACTGCAGACGGACGTGATGTGGCAGTCTTTCCACAGGCCCAGCATGTGGCTGTCCGAAACCTAAAGTCCATGTGTTGGTGGCGGCCACCACACCCTGGGTACCTAAGGAAGGGATCTGCCTTGTAAGTCGCCCCTTGTTGTTTGTTGCTGTGACGCTGTTGGCCATTGTGTCTTTGCAGATTTTAGGGTCTTTGTCTTTCTAATCCATCAGCTCTAAGCTTCCGGGTGCCAATCTTTCTGAAAGGATTATCAAATCTGCATTTCTAACAGCTGGCCTGTTTGGTTTCTGCTTGGGGGAGGGAGACTTGGGGTTGTCTTTGCCTAAGAATTTTCATTTATCCTTTGGGGAAATATAATATTCTATCATTTTTAATATCTGCCAAAATATTTCCTTCTCTAGTGTTGGGAGGAATTCTCCCGTTCAGGCTCTTTCAGCCAGGATTCTCACAAGCAGCGCAGAGGAGAACAAATGGAATGTGAAGCCAGCTACTGGAAAGAGAGGTTTAATCATGGAGATTAAAGTTGAGTGACAATTCGGCATGAATCCCCAGCTAGCAAGACAGAATGGTCCTCAAGCATGAGCTCTTATACCTTTTCATGGTTTCCAAAATTGTCATTTCTGATTGGTGAGTTTAAATTTGTCTTTTCTGATTTGTTGGTCATTGTCTATTGTTGGGTTAATTTCTTTCTCAATTCTGTCTAAATTTTGCTCCAGGGGGGATCCGGTGTTAATTATTTTATTGTTGTGTACCTTTTGGTGTTTCTATTCTTATTCTATCAATCCTAATTGCTGTTAGCCAGTTCTGCATTCCTTGTAACCAGTGTGTGTTAAGTGTTTGTTTATTTAGCCTCAGGCTGCCACTGAGTCAGACTAGTTTGTATTGGGTTCTTCCTGTATTTGCCAATATATATTTTTTATTTGGGGTGAGGAGGGGATGTCCTGCTTTTATCACTAGGAAGGTGGGTGGGTGCTGACTTCCAAGTGGATTACATTTAAAAAACTTTCATGCACAAGACCATAAGTGCCCACAGAAATCCTGTTGACAAGATTTTTAAAAATGGACTTTTGGGTATTGAAGAATAAGAATAAGCTTATTTTCTGAACCTCTGCCTCAAAACTAGAAATATCTGTTTGCACGCTGTTCCTATGTTTTTAGTTCCAAGTTTTAACCATGTTTATATGCTTTCTGTAAAAAAAAATGCTCCTCATCTCCCAGAAGTGTCTCATAATACAACCAAAAGCTTGGTAGTATAAAGATACTATCTGGTAATTTGATCTGAAGAAGAAGAAGTTGTAATATTCTTGAAAAATTGGTTACTCTTCATACTCATTTATACTATATACATATTAAGGGAGAAAGTTTATAGTTTTGCAAATCAAGTATAATAAGGCTATAAGCATATTGAATTCTTGCAAAATCTAAATGTTATTTTGTACCTGTCCTTAAAGGTAAAGGTAAAGGTTCCCCCGCACATGCGTGCTAGTTGTTTCCAACTCTAGGGGCCAGTGCTCATCTCTGTTTCAAAGCCGAAGAGCCAGCGCTTGTCCGAGGACATCTCCATGGTCATGTGGCCGGCATGACTATACGCCAAAGGCGCACGGAACGCTGTTACCTTCCCACCGTAGTGGTCCCTATTTTTCTACTTGCATTTTTACGTGCTTTCGAACTGCTAGGTTGGCAGAAGCTGGGACGAGTAACAGGCGCTCACTCTGCTACGTGGCACTCGGGATTCGACCCGCCAAACTGCCGACCTTCTGATCGACAAGCTCAGCATCCTAACCCACTGAGCCACCGCGTCCCTTTTGTACCTGTCCTTGGTAATCATTAAAAACATATTGAATATATAATGCAATGAATAACCTCTCTTACCTAAAAGCTAACAATATATATGAAACAAGACCAAACTGGTAATTTCTCCTCTAAGGTAGGATAGTCCTCCTTTGCTTACTCTTTTTTTTCTGAAGGATTGAATGTTAGTGGCTTGCAGATTTTAATTGTCTGGTGTTATCACCACAATGCTTCTGTGTTTATTTTTTATTATTCCCAACATTTATAAGTACAGAATTCAAGTCAAAGTGGTTTCTTTTCTCCAAATATTATTTTGCAACAGATACTCTTATTGAAATCCACATGGTTTAGAAAAATATTCTCAAGCAATACCATCATAAATATGGCATGCCATCCCAAACTGACACCAGGGCTGCATTTCAAGTCTTTAAAAACACATCTGTAGGAAATCAAGTAGTTCCATGGGCTCCTTTGGCATATTTATGATCACTGGGCAGAAATCTGACTGAGTTATAAGGAAACAAGCAAAAGGTCAGTACATGGATGGACAAGGGTGAAATTTCTTTTCTTCTTTGCTACAGTCTAGTTTTCATCAAGATAATAATCTTGTGCATGGCCTGTGCCAATTTTATTGCAGGTGGGGCTTTATGTAATTGAATGCTCCACAATGAACAAAAGATTCCTACTCATAGATAGTTCACATATCGCGGAAAAGGCTAAATTTGGAAACCTTACTCTTCGCATCTGAATGCCACTTTTCTGCATCTATTCCATGTACTCCACTGCCCTAAACTGGTATAGCCCAGAACAAGTTCTTCCCATCAGTGAGAACTGAGTACACATTTATTTTTAATTCAGCTCATGGGATAGTTTGAAACTGAGCATGTTGCCTACAGAATTGTTTCCAGTCTGCTCAAAATATCTTCTTTTCTTCATTTTTATTTTGAGGTGAAAATTATCTCAATCTTCAAGAGACACTTTTACAGCAAAAAGATGTAATTCCAATTTATTGCCACAGGGAAGCACTGTAAGATTAGTGTGTGTGTGTGTGTGTGTGTGTGTATTTGTGTGTGTGTGAGAGAGAGACAGAGAGAGAGAGAGAGGGAGAGAGGGATGGAGGGAGGGAGGGAGGGAGGGAGAGGGAGAACAATAAAAGAAAACCTCAGTTCTCTTCCATCAACTCCTGTGAGATTTAAAAATATATAAGGCAATATTGTTTATTAGATCATCTCCTGTTGGTGTAAGAAAATGAAATTCTCAAGTTAGTCAGAAATTTCCCATGGGTGGTGGGGAGGGGACAACTTATGGAAATTGTCAACATTAACAGTAGTGAGGCTCAAGCCTACATGAATATTATAACCCTTCATATGGAATTGAATTGAATTCTTTATTTGGCCAAGTGAGATTAGATACGCAAGGAATTTGTCTCAGGTGCATGTAGCGTATATGAAAAACACCACCACCACCACCACCATCATCATCATAATCACCATCATCATAATCATCATTCCAATAAGAGGGAGGAATAAAGAAGATAATAAAAAGAGTAAATAATGATAGTACAGCCATATTACATGGGTAAATACACATAGACCTTAGACAGCACTGTGAGAATTAAGTATTCAGCACAGTGATGTCCCTGCTTCTAGTGGTTATCAAGATAATAAGTGGTTATCAAGATAATAAGCATCCTGTAGCACATGCACACTGTCTTGTCCCTTAATGGTAGTTATGTACAGCTGTCCTCTACATTCTAATTCAGGATTTAAAATATGTTTATAACCAAAATAAATTAATTCAAAATGTAAAACTGTGAAATACAGTTTTAAGAATAAAATCTAGTACCAATTAAGTGTAGGAATTCTGTTCTAAGGTATTGTAAGGGAGAAATTACTACAATAATACAACTAGAGAAGCAGGGCTTTTTTTCTCATAGAACGCTCAGAATGGAGTTCCGGCACCTTTTTTGGATGGAACCTTGTAGGATAGGCAAGGCGGGTTGTATGACATGTGTGAGTTCCGGCACCTTTTTCTTTTACAAAAAAAGCACTGTAGAGAACTAATCTTTTGCTAATTAATGCTACTGCTGATGCTACGCTTTCACAGCATATTTTCATGCCTGGTTATGCTTCTTCACTATGAGGGTACGAGGTGGCCAGTCACTAACAGATTCATATAGCTTTTTAGTATAAGCTATGAGACAGCAGAAAGTCTCTCAAAGAGTTTCATTTCATTTCCACCTTTATACCCCCAAACACCTCCCAATTCTTTTGATGGCACTAAATTTGAGTCATTGGAGGGGAGCACTGGAGGTTTTCCAAAGGGGGAATAAGAACATTTTGGGTCCCATATAGTTCTTGCTTTCTTTTCTACAATTAAATCCCCAAGCCAAAAAAGACACCTTTCTGTGTTATTATTATCCTTCTGGTGACATCATCTTACAGATGAACACGGACTAGAAGATCTCCAAGGTCCCTTCCAGGTCTGTAGATGTATTACCTTATAGTAATACCTTTTTGTGGCCAATAAATTTTATAAACAAATAAACAAACAAAATGCCTGATATAAATCTTGCACATAGGTTCTGGCAGAGCATATACCTGTTTATCCCACAAGTTTATAATTCTTTTTCAGCTATTTTCCAATCATCCCCATACAGAGAGAAGGACTTCTAAGTAGCTATAAAAGATAATAGCCATCTTACAGCTTAGGTTCAGAATCTGTTTACAGCGCTGGGATTCCACTGCACATCCTGAGAAGTTCTGATAAAGATGAGAATATTTTGAAGTGATTTCTTTGCTAAGCACCTCTCAGCCACAAAACATCTGTTATCTGGAAAGTGGCAATATATACTATGTGTATTTTTAGGTGAGTTTTATTTTAAAATTATCCCAAGATATGTTTTTGTAATGACTTCTGAAGTCCTTTAATTTTCAAAATATTCTCAGGCTTTGGAATTTCAGGTTTCAGCTCCCTGAATTAGATTTCCGATGTGATTTTACCAGGTGTGAGTGGGGAGGAAAGTTTTATAGTACTTTAAATAGATTGCCTGAATTATTACATGGATGCATTAGCATTTTTCTATTGAATACATTTTTGGCTTTTTAAATGCACTTCTCATAAACTGCTGAATTCAGCTGTCTTTCTTATCTATCCAAATCCTAGGAGTACAGAAGGCAGATAATTGTAAAGACTCTGATTAAAGGCAAAACATTATCAGCAAAAGGCAATAAAAATATTGATCTTATTTTCTGAATCCTACTTCAAAAATATAAGTAAATGACAAGGCTGCATAAATAAAAGTTGATTCTGAAACAGCTCTTCCTATTACCTGTTCTACTCCTGATAACATGATAAATCTAGAACAGTGTAATAAATCAGTAGTTATTATAAGATATAAGACATTCAGATATATAGCTACCACAATGAAAAACTGCCAGGGCTCAAAAAACCCCCAGCATTTTATTCAAGATTTCAGATTTGTCAGATGATATCTAGAAGGAATAGCTGAGTTTTAATTAAATAATAACTTTTTAAATAGTGAAGTATAAAAGTTACAACACCAAGGAAAAAGAGATAGAGATTACACATAAAGAAAGAAAAGTTAAATATATTATCCTGATTAAAATAAATTAAATATGAACAAACCCCCAAAAACTAACAGAAAAAAGTCCATGTAATATAAAATATTTAATTCAATCCTTAAGCATATAATTAACTCTAGAGTATAGAAACATATTGTGTCATCTTTAGGCTAAGCCTTAAAATATGTGTCCAAAGCCAAATATTCATACTGTGGCTGCTTGAAAAAGTAACACACATATCTGTTTTTCCACGTTTTCTGTAGGATTTCCAAGTTTCCTATAGTGTGTGCACACACACACACACACACACACACACACACACACACAGACACACACACACACACACACATTTCTGAACAACTGAATAGGTCACATCCTGATAATAGATCCTATTCTGCATATATAATTCAGACAAGTCATTGGTTTCTCTTTTTTCTTTCTTTCTTTCTTTCTTTCTTTCTTTCTTTCTTTCTTTCTTTCTTTCTTTCTTTCTTTCTTTCTTTCTTTCTTTCTTTCTTTCTTTCTTTCTTTCTTTCTTTCTTTCTTTCTATCTGCTGCACTGACTGAGTACACAACAATGCATTAAGGATGGGTAATTACAAAAGCAATCTAATTAAGACATCTGGAATCTCCATGCCACCTTTGTGCCCTAACATGAACTTCTTAGTCACTAAACTAAGTCTATTTAATCAAAGCAGAACTCCAAGTCTCTGTTTGCATAGTTCTAAAGACTAATCTCGAGCAGTGATGAGGGAGACGATGGCTTCAGTTCAAACGTTTATTTAACTCAGCCCGGACGGGGTGAAACGGTACAACGAGCCTTTATATAGGCAACTGTCAAACTAATCAACAAATCAGGGACGGGTGTTTTCCCGCCGAGGGGGCCGTGCCCAATGATCAGCTGGCAGCTTTTGACATTCCCTTAGTGATAGCGCATGTGCCGCTGAGCCGGGGAACCCCGTCAGCTGGCTGGCGCTTCAGCTGGGAACCCGGGTAATCCTAGCCGGTGTTTTGACAGCTAGCGGCTGTCAGTTGGCTGGTGGATCTGCGCTTGCGCGACTTTGACAGCTCACGGCTGCTGCCGCTTTGACAGCTCGCGGCTGCTACTACGCATGCGCGGCTTTTGACAGCTGTCAGTGTCAATGGAGGGGTGCGCATGCGTGTTGGGGCTGACGGCCTTCTGACAGCTGTCAGTGCGGCCACGTGGAGCGGCCTTTGACAGCTGTCATTCCTGCGAGGAATACACTACACCCCTCCCCCCCTTTGATAGAACAGTGGAACTGGAACATGTTTAACTACGGCTAGTTGTTTGTCGGCGTGCCTCCGGCCCACTCGAAGTCTGTCAGGTATGCAGGGGGTCGTCGGGTCCTTTTGGAGCGACGGAGTGGTGGCTCTTCGTCTGCCGCGGAATTTTCCTCAGGGGGCAGGGTTTGTGGATCGGGGGTGTTTGGGGGTTAACAGGGTGATCGCTACCAGGTTGGTCGGTTTCTTCTGATATTGGCCTCAGAGGGGTGTTGAGAGGTGCCCTGGGGCGCAGCTGATCTGTGTGTCTTCGAAGGGTGAGCCCCCCCCGATGTTTATGGTGTAGGAGAGGGGGCCGGTTTGTTCTAGGATAACCCCCTGAGTCCATTTATCCCTTCCCCCATAGTTGCGGGCCCAGACATTTTGTCCCTGAGTGAAAGTCCTTGAAGGTGGATAGATGGTCTTTTCGGCTGCAGGTCTGTCAGGGTGGAGCCTGTCGAGTCGAGTCACCAGCCGGCAACCCCAGCGGAGTTCGGCGGGGGATTTACCGGTGGTAGATACGGGCGTGGTGTGGTGGGCAAGGAGGAAACAGGCGAGTCGGAGGTGCCAGTCTCCGGTGACGAGTCTTCGGAGGGAGTCCTTGGTGGTCTTCACCATGACCTCTGCAAGGCCATTGGTCGATGGGTGAAAGGGGGCCGACGTGGCGTGTCTAATACAATTGTTCGTCATGAAGATCTGAAATTCACGGGAGGTAAATTGAGGCCCGTTGTCAGTGATTATCAGGTTGGGAAGACCGTGTGTCACGAAAAACCCCCTTAGAGCCTGGATGGTGGCACTTGTTGTGGTGCTAGAAACCGGGAGAACCTCCAACCAGGGGTGTCAAACTCAATTTCATTGAGGGCCGCATCAGCATTGCAGTTTCCCTCAGGGGGCAGGGTGGGTATGGCCAGGGTGGGCGTGGCCTACTGGGTGGGCGTGGATAGAGTGCATATGGCCTACTGGGTGGGCGTGGCCAGCTCTACATCGTTCGCATCAAGGGTACCTATGGGGGCCTGGGCAGGAGTGGGACAGATCTGAGGGTCTCTGGCAGAAGGAGGGTCTCTGGGCCAGTGCCAAGGCAGTGGGGGCCATTCCCTCACTGTTTTCAGGATGGCTTCGCGGGTCACATGAAACCACTTCATGGGCCGGATCCGGCCCCTGGGCCTTGTGTTTGACATGTCTGACTTAGAGAAACTGTCTACAATAATGAGAAAGACTTGTCCCTGGAAGGGGCCAGCGAAGTCGACGTGGATGCAGGACCAGGGGTTTTTTGTAGTTTCCCATTTGTGAATAGGGGAATGGGGAGGTGCTAGTCTGGTTTGCTGGCACAGGTAGCAGCCAGCTACGTGTGCCTCGATGTCTTTGTCAATTGATGGCCACCAAACGTAGCTACGTGCTAAGGCTTTCATTTTTATGATGCCAGGGTGTCCGTCGTGCAAGGTTTGGAGGACCTTGGGTCTGTGACATGGTGGCACTATCACCCTGCAGCCCCATAGTATACAGCCTAAATGGGTGGTGAGTTCGTGACATTTTACGAAATAAGGTTGGAAGGTGGGGCCGGGGCACGTAGATTGCCAGCCTGACGATCCCCATGCTAGAATTCTGCTGAGTATCGGGTGTCATTCCTGCGAGGAATACACTTTCTTTCTTTCTTTCTTTCTTTCTTTCTTTCTTTCTTTCTTTCTTTCTTTCTTTCTTTCTTTCTTTCTTTCTTTCTTTCTTTCTTTCTTATCTGCTGCACTGACTGAGTACACAACAATCCATTAAGGATGGGTAATTACAAAAGCAATCTAATTAAGACATCTGGAATCTCCATGCCACCTTAAATTTGTGCCCTAACATGAACTTCTTAGTCACTAAACTAAGTCTATTTAATCAAATCAGAGCTCCAAGTCTCTGTTTGCATAGTTCTAAAGACTTGGTTCAAAGTATCATGTGGCATCCAATCTCCAACCTTCTCTTTGGGAGAAGTTTTTAAAGATGATTCAAGATGGCGGCTGCAGTCGGGAGCTGAGTTTGTGAGCTCCACGATGGGCTTCTTGTTTGAGCAGCTGAGCGGCTGAGCAGCTGAGCAATTTGTCGTTCCGGGATGGAGTGTGAGAGTGTGGTTGCCGGGCACCGTTTTGTGGTGTGAAGGTTCTCTTCGAGCTGGTCATGGTGCTGGTGGAGCTGGGGTGGTGACTGAGGATGTGCCTGCTGCTTTGCTGCGACTTCCAGCTGGCGGCGTTTCGGCTCGTGCGTTGCTGCAGCGAGGAGACTTCCCCTTCTCCCTTCCTCCCCCCCGACTGAGATGGTGGTTTCTAAGGTCCGTATCATCTATGGGGTGCTGTTTTGCACCTGAGGACCTCCCCCCCTCTCTTGGAGTTTTAAAACTGGGGAGTGAGATGGTGGTCCGTATTAATTGCCGCCTGTTAACAGCTGATCAGCGCTGGTTGTTCTCTGAGCTGTTTTGCTGCACGTCTCAGCTGGTGTCTCAGCTGGCAGCGCTTCAGCCAGCACAGTATATGCCACAGCGAAGAGACTTCTCCCTCCCTCCTCCGACTGAGATATTGTGATTCTGAGGTCCTGGATCATCTGTTGGAGTGCTGTTTTGTGCTGTGGAGACCTCCCCTCTTTCGGAGTTGCTAGATAGTGTGGGGATATGGTGGCTAGAAACCAACTTTGCTGCCTCGGAACAGCCGACCGGTGTCCCTCTCTCTCTTGGCTACGGAGTGTTAGCTGCAACTTTAAGAACATTGTTGGCCAAGGATGGACCTGATAGACCTGGGACTTGACTGCAGTGAGAGGGCAGAACAATGAACTATCAATCCACCCCCTGATGTGAGAGGTCAGCTGAGGTGGATTTATCCCAGTTGTCTTTAGCCAAGTTTTGCCCAGATTAATTTGCCATTTGTTGTGAGAGAACTATTATGGCTTTTATATCTGCAGCCAGCTCGGGTGAGAGCAGAGCTGGCTTGGCTTGGCTTGGATGGGCTTGGCTTAATGGTTTGTTTTGCCTCCCTGACTTGATAATGTCAACAATATTCTTTAACATCTTTATTTTAACCATCTAGCTGCCTATAAATAGCCCAATGTAGACTTTCTGGCATATGGCCCGCTTATACTACTGTATTGCGGACTTATATGCCCTCAGGAGAGTTCCTGCCACCTGGGCATGACCTTGTGCTCTATCCCTTGAGGACAGGCCCAATTGTTGGGACCCTGAGAGGTGGTTGGGCATAGATAGAAGCTGCTGGTTGAAGCGGATTAAAAAGCCCCTATTATGTTTTTAGCCGGTTGTTTTAGGGGGTTAGGGAGGGGGGTGAATGATAGGGGTGGGAGGGATAAGGGTATTTTATCAACCGGCTGTCAGTCCAGGCCAGAGATGGTTCCCAGTGAGACGAGCTTGGGGTTAGGGATTTCTGGTTCCTCCGGTTGTGGGGTGGGGTTTCAAATCCCCCCAATGATTGGGAATGGTAGCAGGTGGTTGCACGGAGGGCTGTATCAACATCCAGGATCACGCCCCCGCTGTCTTCAAGCGGGGGCGTGCTCCGACCCTCCGGTTGATACCCGTTTACCCGGGGGTGAGGGAGATCAGGCCCCTGAGCTTAGGCTGGTGTATTTTAATGCCAGATCTGTAGTGAACAAAGCTCCCCTCATCCGAGATTTGATTGAGGATCTGGCATGCATTACGGATCTGGCATGCATTACGGAAACCTGGTTGGGCTCAGAGGGAGGTGTCCCTCTGACTGAGCTCTGCCCTCCAGGTTTCTGTGTGCTGCACCGGCCGCGGGCTCAGGGTAGGGGTGGGGGGGTAGCGGTGGTTATACAGGAGACCTTATATCCGCAGGAGACCACTGTCGTACAGATTGGCGGGAATGAGTCGCTCCTCCTGAGGTTTGGCTCTGGGGTTCAGTTGGGTTTGTTGCTGACATACCTGGCGCCCAGCTGTGTTGCAACAACCCTGCCTGGGCTTCTCAACACCCTTTCAGGGCTGGTGGTTGAATTTCCCAGGCTCATGGTTCTGGGTGATTTCAACCTTCCATCCCTGGGTGGGTCGTCAGAGTTAGCTCGGGAGTTCATGGCCTCCATGACGGCCATGGACCTGACCCAGATAATTCAGGGTCTAACCCATGGAGGGGGTCACACTCTTGACCTGGTTTTCCTATCTGGGCAGTGGTTTGATGATCTGAGAGGGGGTACGCCAAATATTGTCACCCTGTCATGGTCCGATCATCACCTCCTATGGCTGGTCTTCCAATACGCTATCCCTCGCCGCTGGGCTGCAGAGCCGACCAGGTAGTTCTACCCCAGGTGCCTAATGGATGCAGAACGGTTCCAGACGGCGCTTGGGTTTATACCTATTTCCTGACTCACAGCCCGGCTGATGCCTTGGTGGAGGCTTGGGAGAGGGCCGCCACCGAGGCACTTGACCGGGTTGTACCCTTGCGAACCCTGACCCAGCGCAGATCCCGATGGGCTCCATGGTTTTCTGTGGAGCTACGGGAAATGAACCGTCGGAGACGGAGTCAGGAGAGCTGTTGGAGATCTAGCCAGTCTGAATCTGACCGATTGCGAATAAGATCTTTTACTAGGTCTTATCTCGCGGCGATGAGGACGGCGAAGTCTAATTACTTCGCCGCCCTCATCACGTCTGCAGATAACCGCCCAGCCGCCCTGTTTAGGGTAACGTGTTCCCTCCTTTCTCAGGAGGTGAGGGAGGAGCCCTTGCAGGGGCGGGCTGAGGAGTTTAGCCAGCATCTTGCGGACAAAATCACTCAGATTCGGACCAGTTTAGACTCTGACTGGGCAGAGTCTGATGGGGAGGAATCGAGCGGTCTTGAGAGTATTATCTGGACTGAGTTTGATCCTGTGACTCCCGAGGAGGTGGACAGGATTATGGGGAGGCTGAGCTCTACCACCTGTTTATTGGACTCGTGCTCTTCCTGGCTGGTTTATTCAGCTCGGGAGGAGACACGAGGCTGGTTCCAGGCAGTGATATCTGCTTCTTTGAGTGAGGGTGTCTTTCCCGCTGCCTTGAAGGAAGCGGTGGTGAGACCCCTTCTCAAGAAGCCTGCCCTGGATCCAGCTATTTTTAATAACTATCGTCCGGTCTCCAACCTTCGCTTTTTAGCGAAGGTTGTTGAGAGTGTGGTGGCGCATCAGCTTCCTCTGTTCCTGGAGGAAACTGATTATCTTGACCCGTACCAATCGGGTTTCAGGCCTGGGTACAGCACGGAGACAACATTGGTCGCACTGATGAATGATCTCTGGCGGGCTCGGGACAGGGGTTGTTCTAGTCCTATTAGATCTCTCAGCAGCTTTTGATACCATCGACCATGGTATCCTGCTACAACATCTCAGGGGGTTGGGAGTGAGGGGCACTGTTTTACGGTGGTTCTCCTCCTACCTCTTGGGCCGTTCGCAGTCGGTGTTGACAGGAGGGCAGAGGTCCACCCCGAGGTCTCTCATTTGTGGAGTTCCTCAGGGGTCGGTCCTCTCTCCCCTCCTGTTCAATATCTATATGAAGCTGCTGGGTGAGATCATTCGTGGTTTTGGGGTGGGGTATCATCAGTACGCTGATGATACCCAACTTTTTCTTTCTACCCCAAACCAACTCAGTGATGCCCTCGACGTGATGTCCCATTGCATGGAGGCGGTTCGGGTTTGGATGGGGAGAAACAGGCTCCGACTCAATCCTGCCAAGACTGAGTGGCTGTGCGTACAGGCATCTTGAGTGAATCATTCTATTCCATCTTTAATGATGGGGGGTGAGGTGTTACCCCCCGTTGATAGGGCTCGCAACTTGGGTGTCCTCCTGGACTCACGGCTCAGTCTTGAAGATCATATAGGAGCCGTGACCAGGGGGGCTTTTGCCCAGGTCCACCTGGTGCACCAGTTGCGGCCCTATCTGGACTGAGATGCCTTGCGCATAGTCACTCATGCACTTGTGACCTCCCGGTTAGACTACTGCAACGCTCTCTACATGGGGCTGCCCTTGAGGACCACTCGGAGGCTTCAGCTGGTGCAGAATGCAGCCGCGCGAGTTGTGATGGGGGCTTCCTGATACTCCCATGTAACACCTCTGCTCCGCGAGCTGCATTGGCTTCCAGTTGCCCTCCAGGTGAGATTCAAGGTGCTGGTGATGACCTATAAAGCCCTAAATGGCTTGAGTCCGGGATATCTGAGGGAACACCTGCTGCCGGCATCAAGTTCCCTTCGTCCTGTGCGCTCCCACAGGGAGGGCCTTCTCAGGGTGCCTCTCGCAAAGGATTGCCGGCGGGCAACACCCAGGGGGAGGGCCTTCTCTGTGGGCGCGCCTGCTCTTTGGAACCAGTTACCCATAGAGCTCAGGACTGCCCCTGATTTTCGTTCGTTCCGCCGGGACCTGAAGACCTGGCTCTTTGAGCTTTCCGGCCAGGACTGAGAATTTTTAATTTTTAACTTATTGTAATTGGGTTTTTTAAATCAGAGTTATAGGGGTTTTAGATTTTTAATCAAGGATAATTTAATCTATTTTAATTGTTATTAACTTTTTGTAATGTTGTTTTAATTGCCTTGTGAACCGCCCTAGGTCCTACGGGAGAAGGGCGGTATATAAGTTCAATAAATAAATAAATAAATAATAAATATCTCAGGTGTTCAGTTTGTGCATTTTGCTACTTGATGGAATTTATTCACTGGTTTTTGAAAAGGGAGAAAAGTAAAAAGGGTTGACAGAACAGAAAACAGCTCAACAGCCAGATAGTAGTCTATATAGAGAAGATCCTACATTTAAAGTCAGGCATTTCTATTTGAAAAGATCTCAAGAAACAATGCTGCAAAATTTCCTTGCCCAAGCACTCAGGTTGTTGGCCCGAAGGATCATGATCTTATGTAGGAAAAAACAGCTGCCATGTTTTTATTAGTTTACTCTTCCCAAAGTTAAAAATGGGAAGGAAAAAAACCCTAGTGTATGCCTACAAGCAGGAAAAGTCATGTTATGAAAATTCAGTGCAATTGAAAGAAGTAAAGAAATAGTTTCTGATGGATGAGAAGAGAGGCTATCTACATGTATATTAAAGAAACATGAACACATTGGACACGTTCAAGCCACCACCATCCTCAATCTCTCAAAAGATAATCTGCATCCACTTTGCTTCTAACTCTGCAATATTAATGTTGCAATATAATTCACTGCCCCATGTTGAGCTGCCACAGACCCTATAAAAACAAAAAACTCTTCATCAGCAATTAGCAGAAAAAAAATATTCTTGCAATCCTCCTGGATGAAAAAACAAAATCCTGAATGATTCTTATGAAAAGGCTGTTCCAAGCTATCAAATCCTCCTCTTTCTTGAAATACCAGTTAAGGCAACAGAAACTTAGGAACTGGGAGCTGGGAACAACACCTTTTAAGAAAGATGCTGCTCAAACAATTAAGCATAAGAAGAATGAAGGCGTGAAATAGGGAGATTAGAAGAAGAAATTATACTGACTTTGGAAACAAATTTTGGCCAAATGATGAGAGAAAAAGGAATGAAGGTAGTTTATGCAGAAACAAAAAATAAAGTAAAATTCTGGGTGAGCCAATGGCAAGCTAAGACATCTCTGAAGGAATGGAGACAAGGATAGGGGTAAGACCAATGGAACAGCAAGAAGCCTGGTTGAATGGAACCACTCAAGGCAAGGAAAAGATAAGAGACTGCCCATTTGTGCTCCAAACCACTGCTCCTCACAAGGAGATCACAGGACAGTAGTTGTACCATAGGTCTGAGTGCCAGGAGAAAAGAAAAGCCATCAAAATGTCAACTATGGCAAATCCTTTAAGGGACCAAGTTCATGCAACCTTACTTTCTAAACATTTCTGGACCTATAGTTATTTTAAAGTTAAAACTGGTTTTCCAAGTAATAAATTTGAAAAACTACATAGAGAATAGAACTTTCTCCCAAAAGAGAGGAAAAACTTAAAAATTTGAAAGAATATAAAATAAATGGTAACAGAGCAAAATAAGAATTTAATTCAAGAAAAATTTAAATGTATTAAGGGACTAGAAGAATTGGGAATATCTTTGTGGGAACATAAATTGTTTGGTATATTAGGATAAGTGGTTGAAATTTGAAATTTGAAAATAAAGAAATGTGAGACTTTGTGATTATAAAAATGGAATATACTAGAGGGGACTAAAGTTCCAGGCAGCATAAAAAAGAAAAAAAAAAGGAAAAAAAATCTAGTTGATGGAGAAACATTTAAAAATAAAGAAACTGTAGTTTAAATGACAAGGCCCGAAGTGGTTTCATGCGGCCCGCGAAGCCATCCTGGAAACAGTGAGGGAACGGCCCCCGCTGCCTTGGTCCTGGCCCAGAGACCCTCAGATCTGCCCCACTCCTGCCCAGGCCCCCATAGGCACCCTTGGTGCGAATGATGTAGACCTGGCCATGCCCACCCAGTAGGCCATACACACTCTGGCCACGCCCACCCAGTAGGCCATGCCCACCCAGGCCACACCCACCCGGCCCCTTGAGGGCAACCACAATGCTGATGCGGCCCTCAATGAAATTGAGTTTGACACCCCTGCATTAGAGAAATGATAAGCCAAGCAAAGAAAAATGACCCAATAAAAGACGTATCAGTGGATTTAGAAAACTGGGTTTCTAAAGCTTTGATGATACCTTTGAAATGGGGGAGGAAAGTAAGTTTGAATGGAGATTCAATGTTCATGAGCAACTTGTCAGGAGCAAAGAATACAAAGTGGACATTTTTTGGTCAGAATCAAAGTAAGAAATACTTTTATAAATTCTGGAAACCCTTTTAGTTTTTTCGCTGACTTAGACAGAAATGATAATGCTTTTGGATTTGTGAATGAAGGATGGGGTGTTACAGAAAGAGCTGAATTATGAATATAATCTCACAGAATGTAGAGAAATATTAAATCTGCCTATACTTATTATAAGGAAGATCAAAAATCACTACTTTAAATATTTTTTTTTTTGCTTTTTCTTTTGGTACTGCGTATTTCTTTTACTTCCATTTTTTTCTTGCTGATTTTAGTTTTATTATCTTTTATATTGTTAAGCTCTTAAGTATTTTAAAAAAGCCGAACCAAATTACTTTGTTTTATAGATTTATAGGCATGCAGACCATAACATATGTTATACATACTGTACATACATATTTTTGGATTTCAGAAACACTAATCACCCCTGAAGTGACATAAGAAGATTTGAAGTATTCAATGAAAAAGACCAAGGATACAACAAGGAAATGCAGGTCCAACAGAAACAAAGTAATAATTAATTACATTTGGGCAACTAAAATCTTCCCTTATACCGTGCCTCTTAGTATTTTCATATTTCCCATCTTATAAAAATATGTTATCCTAGTTACAAATCACATCCTTCTGATTTATAATGGTCCTTTTATTTCTAACTAGATGGTATAATAACTCATTTAATTAGTCAGGACTTCTATTTTCTTCAGTCTTACTCTAGCATTCTTCTTTTGCCAAATAACTTTGCAAGTCAATGCATTTAGGTCACCACGTATTGCTTCCTCTGTTTCTGTATATATTATTTGGAATAAAAAAAGACACTTTAATTGAAGTGTTTTTGTAAAAACGCTTAATCCATTTATATAAGTTAAACAGCCTCCGTTTTCTTTCTCCTTTAGTTTCTTGTTCCCCAGTTTTCAGCATTTCTCCTAAAAGCTCTGTCATCCATTCTATCAATTCTTCTTCCTTGTCCTCAAATAAGTTCTGAAGTCTTGAAAAGTAAAATGTCTTTCTCATTTCCGGTATTATATCTGGGTCTTCCAAATTTTTATTTATCTCTGTTGGTTTCTTCTTTTGAATCCTCTTTCTTTATGTCAGTTTTCCCTATTTTTTATTCTGGTTTCTGAGTTGCCAGTTCATTCTTTATGGTCATTTTCTGAATGTTTTTTGCTTGTAAGTTTAAGTTGGAGAATTGCTCTTCTATGTTATTTAAATTCTTTTTAGTCTCCTCATAATTTAAAACAATTGTCTCTTGAACTGATTTCAACATGGAAATAATTTCTTTCTGAAGTCCATTTACATTTTCTTGTTGATTATCCATGTTTCTTCCAAAGACAAATAGTCCAGAAGCAACTTTCCCACTGTTTCTTATTATTTCTTGATAATTCTTGAAACTAAAAGTCAGTCAATATTTGTAACTCAGGCCGGCCAATTTAGAACGGCTTATTGTCTTCTTCATACAGATAAAACAGCCCAAAGATTCCCCTCCACCTTTTCCCAATTGCTGTCTGCAAAAGTGAAAATTTCCAGGAACAACAAAGAGTCTGGGCTTCATGCCAAATTTTCTTTAAGCAAAAGTGAAAATTTCAAGGAAATTTCAGGTCTGAGTAAACTATGAGAAGGGAAATGAAATAAAACTTCTGGAGTTGATAGCTCAGCCAACTTGAGGTAGGTACTAGAAGACAACTAGTCAACAGCAGGATTCATCCAAAATAAGTCAACTTTAAAATAAGTCAACTTCAGGTAAGTAAATAAGATTTCAGTCAACACACAGGAAAAAAGAAAGACAAAATGCAAAATATCCCTATCACAATTCCAACCTTACTCTTCAGATTGGTAAGCTAGTAAGCTACTGTCCAAATGCCTATCTGACATTAAAATCAACAAAGAGATCTCCCCATTTTCCAGCTTGGCCTAAAATATCCCCGTATATCCATGTTAAAAAAGAGAGAAAAGAAATCTCTTCCTGCTCTAAATCTGACAGAACCCTCCTTTGTTCCTCTTCTGTTGGCTGATGGGTTTCAAATGATTACCTCTGGGCACCTAAAATTGATTTGTTATTTGAAGGGCAGCTGCTTCCCATTTTATCTGCCTTACTACATTTCTGTTGGGCTTCTAGAGCTCTTCAAGCTGTTTTCTTTTTAAAACAGTTTGCCTTTTTCACTTCTTAATTTCATTTCTCTTGGTACTGTATTTCTTTAATTTTAAGAATGCATTTCCTTTCTCTCCTTTTTCATCTATTACTGCCTACTATCCCTTTATATTTTATTGTATTTTAATATTAAGCTGTGATTGGTTTGAAGATTTTACTCCAGAAGCAGAATAAAAAAAAAACTTTGTAATAAATAACTTTGGACAGAAACTCTGCTTTATTGTTGTTACTGCTGTTGGTTTTTATGAATTTCATTCTTTTCGATTTAAAAACAAGATACTACTAAAATCCCTAGACAGCAGAAAATAGCCATAGAGCATTAAAGTCAGCTCAATATTTTTGGAGGAAAATATTTCAGTTCCAACATGAACTTTTTGTCCTTTCAAAAGAGAATAGCGCAGCAAATGCCAATCAAACTCTTTAACCGTACCTCTTGTCACACTGGAAAAGATGGTAATGTTGCTGACGCCACACAAAGAATTTGTAACTTGCATGTCAAAATGACATTTATAGGGTCTTCAAATTGGAAACTGTACATTTTATTACACTCCCTGTCAAAAAAAAAAATTCAGTTCCACCAGAGGTTAGAACAACAAGGGAAACCAACCAATCAATACTGGAGCTTCTAATATCTAGGCTGAACAAAAAATCATTAACCTGTTATTTTTATGATTTTGTTCTGCTTGAAATAAGGTATTTTTAAGTTTTTCCATTTCCCAGATGAATTTCAAGGGGAAGTTTTATTTTCCACCTCTTTTTTTCAAGGGCCCATTGGATTGTAAACAGCTGTTTAGGGTAGGGAAGAAGAAATGTACTTTTTAGAGAAAGAGGGGAAGGTTCAAGGTGGTTAATGCAAACCAAAAATCCCCCCCTCTCAGGAATAGAAATGGTAATATTTTTTCTTCATCAGTCATTTCTTGCAAATTAAATAAGGAAACCATAGTTCATTCTGTACAGACTATTAAAATGGCCAGTAATATTATTTACAAGGGACGCGGTGGCTCAGTGGGTTAGGATGCTGAGCTTGTCGATCAGAAGGTCGGCAGTTTGGTGGGTCGAATCCCAAGTGCCGTGTAGCAGAGTGAGCGCCTGTTACTCGTCCCAGCTTCTGCCAACCTAGCAGTTCGAAAGCACGTAAAAATGCAAGTAGAAAAATAGGGACCGCTGCGGTGGGAAGGTAACAGCGTTCCGTGTGCCTTTGGTGTCGAGTCATGCTGGCCACATGACCACGGAGACGTCCTCGGACAAGAGCTGGCTCTTGGGCTTTGAAACGGAGATGAGCACTGGCCCCTAGAGTCGGAAACGACTAGCACGCATGTGCGGGGGAACCTTTACCTTTACCTTTAATATTATTTACAGTTTCCAGTAAGCAGCAGAATCTGATTTGCTAATTTGGATGAAAGCACCTTTTCTCCCAAATATTTATTTAGTGCAGAATTTGTTGTATTATCTTCTTAAATATGGCTTCCACTTCCCTTTATTATTTAAATGATTCTTCCTTTGAATAGTTTAAAAACATTCATGTAATATACAGTAATTGTATGATTCCTTCATCTTTTGCAGCATTAAGCTATGAAAAGTAACTGAAACTCACCTGGTGCCTTTTTAATGTAATTTTCATAGAAACTGAATAATTCTCATATGCATTTTAAAAATATGTGACTTCAATAATGCTACGACATTATTTCCTGGGCCATAGTCTGTATACATTTATCTGGAATTATTTCCTTATATTTTCCCTCTACTACAAAGTATTTTACTGCAAATTATTATTTTACATTGTATTTTAATATATTTTTCATTTTGTCCTGTTAATTTGCAAAAGGAACAATATTGTTCTGCAGACTTATATAAATACAGTAAATAAATGGATAAATATTGTATTTTTGTCTCATATTAGACAAATATTATCTCCAAAAGCTCATATCAGTAAAAGGAGATAAAAAGAGACAAGTGCTGCCACTAACTAAAAAAAATTCATAAACTAAAAGGACAAGAAAGAAAGGGAAGTGGTAAAAAAAGATAGAGGAAAGCCATCAGTTTTTCAAGGCTAAAAGTGATGAACTGTAAGTGGACATTTTTATCCAATTTGAGCCGGTCTGATTTTTTCTGGTTGATGATTTTGCTTGAATAGCAATTGATGGTTCTTGTTCTTTTGCCAATGGATAAGGACAGAATGGACTGATGGGCCCCAGGGATTGCTCCATGTTTTCTCCATGGTTACAGAGGATCTCATGATGGCTTTTACCCATTTATTTCATTATCATCACCCTCTACTGTTTATCCAATATGACTTTTGATCTACAAAAAGCTGCATGGACAACATAAATGTTCTCTACTCTAATTAAATTAATATAAGCTGATCTATGTGAATAGATAAACAATCACATAAGTGCAAATGCCTTTCTGACTTTTAAATTGCTATCTAAAAAAGCATTCCATTACTGTAGGTATTCACCAAATTGACATATCTAAAGTCATAAGAGAAGATAGCCTCCAAGCCTAAAGTATCTTCCAGTCAAGGTAAATTAATAGGTCATTGAAAACATCTGGGAATTCATCACAGGTTTTTTTGCATCCCTTGGTAAGGTAAAGGTAAAGGTTCCCCCGCACATGTGTGGGGCCGGTGCTCATCTCCGTTTCAAAGCTGAAGAGCCAGCGCTTGTCCAAGGACGTCTCTGTGGTCATGTGGCTGGCATGACTAGACGCCAAAGGCGCACAGAACGCTGTTACCTTCCCACTGTAGTGGTCCCTATTTTTCTACTTGCATTTTTACGTGCTTTAGAACTGCTAGGTTGGCAGAAGCTGGGACGAGTAACAGGCGCTCACTCTGTTACGCAGCACTCAGATTTGACCCGCCAAACTGCCGACCTTCAGATCGACAAGCTCAGCGTCCTAACCCACTGAGCCACCGCGTCCATCGCATCCCTTGGTAGTCTAGCTTTTTTGTCACTTTTAATTAATTATCACAAATTTATTAAAAAGGGAGGGGGTCTCTGAAAATTTTATTCACTAGAGTAAAACATTTGAAACCTTGCTTTTCCACATCCCAGTTCTGACTAAATTGGCATATTTGTGTTCCTTCCAAATCTCTGCAGTTGTGAAAAGACCAAACATTTTTTGAGCATTTAATATGATCAAATGTTCTGTTACTAATCCAAAGATTTTCCTGGGGTTTTCCTGCTATGCTATTTCTTCCAGTGAAACATTCAGATCATAGTTTTCTTCTTTTTGGAACCATAGCCATTTTCCCAGGATTAGAACTTTTCTTCTTGTTAATAATATTTTAGTATCTTATATACTCAAAGTTTGAATCTTGTGCCACACATTGCCGCATTGAAACTGCAGTTCCTTTCAGTGGCACTTATTCAACTACATTAGGAAGTCAGCTATTAGTCTAGGGACCTTCCTGTAGCTGCAGCTCATCTTTTGGGATTTATAAGTGTCCATGTTTCATGGTAGGAATATATCAATTATAAATAATCAGCTCCCCTGAATTACTCATCAGCTACCTAGTTGCCTATCAGCTATCTTATACTTGGAGAAAGAAAAGAAAAAAAGAAAAGATGAATGCCAAGAAAATGATATGCTTATAGTATGTGAGATATAAGATACTTTCAAAATATTTTCCCACTTCCCAATCCATCTAAAGAAATCTGAAACTGATTCAAGGTCACCACCAGTCTTAAAACTTGAATAATATAAGCCAGTGAGGACTTTCTTTTCAGTACTTGAAAGTACAATTCAATCAGTGCATGACCACTATTCACATTATTAATTCATGTTGAATGTATTTGCCCGATTCCTCAACCCAAAAATCAAAGTTGTCAACGTAAGGAAAAAAAAACACCCCAGCAAGACACTATCCTGTTGCATACAAGATCAGTGAAATATTATCTCAATGCAATGCCACAGCAGCCAAACTCCATGTGGAGGGAGGAGAGACTGGCTTGAACTGCATAGGAGATGGAGCAAAGCAAGATCTCACAATGAAAAACAACTGTCCACAAAGCACTACAAAGCTTCAGCATTGCAAATGAAGTTATTGCCTTTTGTGCAATTCCATCTATGACTAGGTATTTATGTAGGCAGGCTAGACTGCTTGAAATCCCACACAAACACACTAAATTTCCTTTAGATTCCCATTTTTTCTGGTTAAATGGAATGAATCAGACTAATTCAAACAAGCAGGTACTCTAAGCCCTAACTGTCACTCAAGCCTGATACACCTCTTGCTCCAGGGATAAATTACCCAAATCTTTACTCCATATATTCAAAAAGTAGCTCCAAATTTTGTTTTCTCTCTCATTAGTTTCAGGGATGATCTGCATCCAGAATAAATAGGGACCACTGGTCATTTCTTAAGGGCAGGAATGAATTTTCCTTTCCAATCAGAGCCATTTTTAACAAATCTAATAGAGTTGAAAAACTGGGGTTCTTTTTTTCTTTTTTCTTTCTTTTGGGCTCACTGAATTAACAGTAAAACGAGGAATCTGTTTTCTTTTGTTTGTTTTTAAAAGCTGATGGGACAAGCAGAGCAGTGGAACAATGGATCTATTTTTTATTGACAAGAGGTCTGCCATTTCCCCCTTTTAGCTCTAGTGTGGAGAAAAATGGCAAAAGTATGATGTTTTCCTTCATTGTTTTAATTGTCCAAAATGGGTAAAGTAAATGTATCTACCAATCAGGATCTGGATAGAGCAGACTATCGAGCCATCACTGTGTCCAAAGCAGAAGAAAGAGTGAAATTCAGAAAAACATTTAAGTCAGTTTCATTTCTTGGCAATTTTCATCGAGGACTCCTGCGGCTTAAGTCTGCAGTGTAGAAAACTGTCACTTTTATCTTTCTGCATTTCAGAATATTACACTTCTTCCCAAATCTTGCTTTTCCTTACTGGTACGTAATGTCAAAAATTCTTTCTGTTTTCTCTTTTCCCCATGTTCATTTTTCCTTCTCCATCAAAAGCATCCAATATAAAAGTCAATATACTCTCCCTCCATTCAATTATCACATTTTATGGACACATAATTGTTTAGCAACTACTATACAGAAGTAGCCAACAATATGTTTCTCTGAAAATAATACCACTTGTGATTTAAAAAAAAAGTGACAAACCAAATGGAGAATACAACTCTTTCCTTCCTATTTTTTTGGATGTGACAAGAATCAAACCAGTTCCCCTTGTTGCCTAATCCTTTCCAACTTAAACTGAAACTCTCTGCTTTCAGACAAAGCCCCTGAAATGCTATCTAAACTACAGAATAGCAGCCTCATAGGGCAGCTCTAATAAGGGAACTGCATACAACATACTAATAAGGTGAAAAACCTCAGAGCTCCATTCATTCAATCATCAGGGACGTTCAACTGATTACTTCAACACATTGAACAAAATCTATAGTTTTGCTAACAGTAGAGATAATGTATAAGAATCTGCCCAGATTTCCCAAAAGTTGTCAACAAATCAGATTCCCCTAGGATTTCCCACTTTATACCCCCGAACTCTATACAAATCTTTGTTCAGGGCTCTTATTAAAGTTGAAAATACAGTATTCAGCAATCATTGAATAAATAGTTGGCTATTTGCCCTTAATGTTCTGCTTTGTTTTTCTGAATGTTCCATGGCATTACGTTACAGTATTAGCTTGTGTCTAATGCTTTGCAGTGGGAAAATGAAATGAAAGTGGGGACAACTGGGAAGCTTAAAAAGATATTCTAAACTTTATTTCTTCCAAATGAGAATGGAAGTGAGATAGGCAACACTGAGTTCATTTTTCGTTTTATTAAACGAGTCAGAAAGAGAGGAAGGGACAAAGTCCTTCAGAGGAAGATGGGAAATTGTCCAGAAAGGCTGATTTGTGTCCTCGTGCCTGAAAGAAAAGGCAGCTGCTGTTGTTATTCCTTCTCCTTAGAGAAAGCTATTTTTCCTACTTGTGGAACTTCTGTTCTGCAGCTTTGTCACAGACTATGTAATAGGGAAAAAAATCCATTTGTGACAATACTGCAGTTTTGTCAAGTGCTACTTAAACTCTTAAATATATTAAAGCTGAAGATGTGTCTTCATCAGTGAAAACAAAGAGAGACCTCTTACTTCCTCCCACATGGCCATTTGCTTCTCCCAAATGTTGAAAGATGAAAGTGAGAAAACAAGCTTGTCAAACTTGTTTTTATGGTTGAAACCGTTCCCAGACTCCTTCCACTAAAGTGCACAGTTTCTCCACACAGAAATAACTACAAGAATAACTTAATAATGAATACCTAAAAGAGTGCCAGAAACTACTGGAATAAAAGTCAGCCAGAAATTGCACAAGGGTAACGGTTGATGGTTACATCAAACTCATCATTAGTAAGAAATTATATTACCAGGAAAAAGTCTTACCAGATCAGCACTTCACAAATAAGAAATATTTTTGCCTCAGTAAAAAGGGCTTCCATATTGAAATCTATTCATCTAATGATGTTGGAGAAAGACCTGCCTCTGCTACTCCATCAGAATATTAGGACAAAGCAGAACCAAATCCACATCATTCCCAATTCATACAGGGTGAGCTATGCTCACACAAATACTCCTTCTATGTATCTCTATTATCCCTAAAATAATTATTTAATTAAATTATTATATTTGGGCTACTCTACAAGGAAAAAAAACAGTATTGTTAAAGCAAAACTTGGCAAACTCTCAGATGTGTCTTGTCGAAACATACAACAAAAACTCAGTACCCTGTCAGTAAACAGTAAGCAGGAAATGCCTAAGATTAATAATATTTTACTAAAATTGTTGTACCACCCAATATGGTTCTGTGAAAAAAAATATTTTTGCAACATATTTAGAAAGTGCAAGTCTTAATTATTACCTCAGGTTTCCTCTCCTTTTATATGTGAATAATAAAAAGAGATAAGGAATGGACACAAGAAACCCAGGTTTCAAATAGATTTAGTCCCAAGTAAGGGTAGCTAAAGTTTAAATTACTATATAGATAGCAAAGACCTGGATTTCAAAACTGCTTAATAATAATTCTTAGATTATTCTAGTCTGTAATTAATCAGCTTAGCCTATTTCATAAGATTGCTATTCCTTATCCCTCTTACACATTCCTCAAACTTCCATGAAAAAGGATGGAATATATAAAGAAGGGTGGATAAATAAGTAGTAGCCTTTTTAATTTTAAAACCTTGACTGAGAATGCAAAAAGGGTTGTATTATTTGCATAGTATTTTCAAAATGCAGGGGAAAGAGTGAGGACTGGCAAAGTCACTGAGTGGGAAGAAAGTAGAGGAGAGAGAGAGATCAATTGGCACTATCCATCAAGCTACAAGAAGTCTAAATAATCCAGGATATCAACTTGGCTGATATATAGCTGATTTCAATGAGAAGGAGCCCTTTAACAAGGCAGCTGTTCTCATGGCTACTGATCACAAACTGTCTGAGCATACCTGCAACTGAGACACATGGCTCAAAGCCATTCATCACAGATCTGCCCTAATGACCAGGCTTATTAGTAAACATTCCGTGAACCTAATAATTTGCAGCTGTGCCTGGGGCAAGCTTTGGAGAGTCAGCTATATATAATAAGATTTTATATATATATATATATATATATATATATATATATATATATATATATATATATATATATATATACATATATACATATACATACACACACACACACACACACACACACACACACACACACACACATATATATATATATATATATATATATATATATATATATATATATATATATATATATATATATATATATATATATATATATATATATATATGCATGCATGCAAGGTTTGGAAATTTGAGAATCACTTTCTTGAACTTTAGTTAGCATTACTGAAATGCCCTACAAATGGGCATACACTTATTTTACTGCATTAGGAGAAAAGTTTTCAAAAATTAAGCAAGTGCTCCTCCCCATCTCTGATCCATAGAATGCAATGTACATGCTAAGAAAAGCTTTACTAGTTGGCTTCATGAATGTTAAGAAATTGTATACATAAAAAAGCCAGTTCCCATTAGGCTCTAATGTCATAGTACCAAACTGGAATTTGCTTGAATGGATGCTGTAATATTAACAGAATACTCCACAACATTCAGTGATTCCCCATGGAATAAAGTAAATGTAGCTTTGAACCATTTTCCTCAATAAATAAATGAACAAGTATATGGTTTTTGACTAATTTGTTTAATTGGCTTCTCTTTATCTAATTTTAGAACTTGAATGTGTGCAGGACAGATAACATCTAGGTCATCTTTTTGCAGAAATATTGAATATTCAGAAGGGCTCAAATTTTTCAGCACCATATGATGCGTTGAAAGCAAAACCTTGCTAATAATAGTTCCAAGCAGCAAATGAAGCATATGCAGACTTTGATGAAAATATTTTTATTCATTTCGGTATTTGAGGGACCATGACAATGCATCCAAATTAATGTGGCTAATTTTATATCATTTTTATTGCTATATATTTATTGTTTTTACATTATTGTATTGTATTTTATTTTTACTCCTATAATTTTGAATTATATTCTATGAAATGTAGCTCATAAATATTTTAAATAAGCGAAATAATCAAGAAACCTTTCTGTTTAGCACAGTCAAAAACAAACCACACTACCTACAAGACTCCATACACACACACTCTCTCTTCTCTCTCTCTCTCTCTCTCACTACACTACACTACACACTACAGCACTTCGTTGATTTTTGAAAAGTTACTTGCTATTACAGATATCAAAGATCTTGACAATGCTGAAACATCTTTTACAGATTATTTCAGAACAGCTATATTCAACTCACGGCCGTCTTATCCAAAGCATTTTATTCTCTGCCCACTTTCCATTTTCAGCCAAATACCTGCAGGTCCATAACCCATCTGATTAGTTGATGGCTACCTGATTGCTGCAGTTTCAATGGCTTGTTGAGAGCATCAATTGCCAGTCATGTCACCAAGAAAAAAGGATTAATAACAGATTGTTCAGCTGACTCAATACTGTTGAATATGCCCAACCAAACATTGTCAATAGCATTCCCACCGGGATGCTCTCAGTGTACAGGAACCATGAAGAACATCTTTCATGATTTTACAAAACAATGATTAACTCCAGACCTTCACAGTGGGTAAGGTGTATGAGGAGTGCCTCAGCAAATAGAATATATTATTTCCAAATATATTCTTCTCCCTCTTCTGTTGCTGTTTTGGACAGCATCTTTTGAGAACAATACTTGCTAGGGGAAAAAAACACACATTTTCTTGTAGGCCCCATGGTAGGGTATAATGTGTCCCATAGGAAACATATCTCTCAAACCCTTCTGAAATCTTCTTTGAAGAAAGCCATCAATTTGGTAAATTGGTTCAAGTTAGGTGTATCTGTGTGTGGGAAGAAGAATCTGGAATCTGTGGAACACAGGATTGCATCAACAATAAGAAGGCTGGAACTGATTTTATGACAGATCTGGGTCTCCACGTTTGTTACTGACCTTTCCTCAGTGTAATACCTATGATCTTTCCAAGACATGATACAGTAATTCAGCTAAAGGCTAGGAAATGCAAATGTTAGCCAGTTATTAAATAAGTGCTAAAAATTATTCTTTGTATAACAAAGCACCTTTCTGAGCATATTAATGCTTAAACTCCATGAATAAACTAAGTCTTCTTTTCCATTTATGGCTCATCATCATCAATAAACCTGTGACAAAAAGGAAAAATAAGCTGCTTCCCTTTATTCTGTTAAGGGAGTCTAGTTCACAAGGGAAAGAAAAACCTCATTTTAAGAAGCTATTAATATTAACAAGAATCCAATTTATTTTTTTATATTAATTTTATTAAAAATCAAAAGATAAAAACAATATAAAAATGTGTTTAAAAGCAGAATAAAAAGAAAATACTGCGAAAAAGAAAAAATAGAAAGAAAAGAAAAAATAACAATAAAGATAAAGGAAAAAAATGACTTTCTCCATCACAAATATGAACTAGTTTAGTCACTTTTCATCTTGTCCTGAAATATAAAAACTGAACTTTTGTTCCCACATCTTACCTGTTATCCATAAATAATCCTTAAAATCTGGCATTCAGTCATGATTAGCATCTATTAAATCCATACATAGTTAACCTTTATCAAATAAATCAACTTTATATTCCTTCCTTTTAATAATCTTTACTTTACAGAATAGAGTTGGAAGGGACATTGGAGGTCTTCTAGTCCAACTCCCTGTTCAAGCAGGAGACCCAATACCATGTGAGAAAAGTGGTTGTCCAGTCTCTTCTTAAAAACCTCCAGTGATGAAGCACCCACAACTTTTGAAGGTAAGCTGTTTCACTTCACTGTTAGGAAGTTTCTCCTTAATTCTAGATTGCTTCTCTCTTTGATTAGTTTCCATCCATTGTTTCTTTTCTTGTCTTCTGGTGCTATGGAAAATAAGTTAACCCCCTCTTTATGCCAATACCTCAAATACTAAAACAATGCTATCACTTTACCCCTAATCCTTCTTTTCTCTAGACTAGCCATATCGAATTCTTGCAACCATTCTTCACGTTTGATCTTCGGACCTTTAATCATCTTGGTTGTTCTTCTTTGCACTTTTTCCAAAATTTCAATATCTTTTTTGTAATATGGTGAACAAAACTGGATGCAGTATTCCAGGTGTGCTCTTATTAAAGTTTTACAAAGTGTACTAATACTTCATGTGATCTTGACTCTATATGTGTGCTTGCGTTAGCTTTTTTTGGCTGCTGCCACACACTGCTGGCTCATATCTAAGTGATTGCCCACTAGGACTCCAAGATCTCTCTCAGACTTGGTGTTTTGAGCCAGGTTTTACCTATTCTGTACTTGTACCTTTGGTTTTTCTGGCCTAAATTAAAACCTTCCTTTTCTCTACATTAAATTTCATTTTATTGGATAGAGGTCATTGTTCAAGTCTGTCGAGATCCTTTTGGATCTGCCAACTTAGTGTCTTCTGCAAATTTGATGAATTCCCTGTCAATTCCCTCATCTAAGTCATTTATGAAGATTTTGAACAGTACAGGGCCTAAAACAGAACCTTACTTCCCTCCATATAGATGTAGTACTATTAAGAACTACTCATTGAGTACAGTAGGTTTGTCAGCCAGTTACAAATCTATCTGGTGGTGATGCTGTTTATCCCACATTTTTCTAGCTTATCAAGAAGTAGGTTGTGATCTTTGTCAGATGGCTTATTGAAATTTTGTTATTTCTGTTCTGCCTTTTATGGTTATATTTTTGGTATACTTCCTTGCCATCTTTTCTCTTTAACGGACCAGCTGTTTCCTTGACTTTTTTTCTTGTTATTTATATGCTAAAAATAATTTTTAAAAAATTTCTTGCAACATTTGTTGCAAGTCATAGTTCTTAAGTCTGATAAAAGAAACCTTGTTTTTCAAAAGATACATAGAAACTAGTATATGAGAATTTACAGTGAGTTACAATTGTTTTGCTAAGTGTGACAAGCAGAAGGATGTCAAACTGCTGAAGCAGGATATTCCATATGTATGGTAGTCATGTGATTTGCATCTATGAATAGTGATATCTATGAATATCACTAAGTTAAAAGTACAGGTAGTCCTCAACTTACAACCAGTTGCTTAGTGACCATTCAAAGTTATGATAACTCCCCCAAAAGTACTAACTAATTCCAAAGTTTTGATGCCCCCCCCATAGTCACATGACTGCATTTCAGGTGCTTGGTAATTGGACTTCATTTACTGTTTGCAACATCCTAGGGCCATATGATAGAGATTTACAAGATTTTTGCCCTGAATTGGCATTTACTTCTAGTTTTTGGCAAAAACACCCCATAGTGAACAATGGGTTCGCTTAACGACCATGGCATTTGTTTAACAACTGTGGCAATTGCTTAATAACAGTGACAAAGAAGGTTGTAAAATCTAGTCCCAATCACAGAATATCCCACGTTATGACCATGGGCAGCCTCCATTACATTACAGTTATTAAGTTAATGACTATCTATAACAAAATTAGAATGTTTTGCCATAATAACAAATAAAACAAATATGATATGAAAGGATCATCAGTCAGGCCTATCAAAACCTTGCAAAATGTGTTTGATCTAAACAAGTACCATTACAGAAGAAATGCCCAAGTACGCTGCAAGAGAGAAGCAGACAAGCTTTTTCAGTTGAAAGTGACAATATCACACACACACACACACACACACACACACACACACACACACACACACAAATCTATTGGGGCCCACATCCTATACCAATGTTGGGTCTGAAGCCAATTCTAAGTGAGGCCAGAGCCTAAAAGTTGAGCAGAATTACTCTTTTCTCTCTTCCTGGACCCCCTCTTTTTCTCTTATTCTTCATATAGCAAAGCAAACTCTTAAGAAAAAGACAAACTGCTTTTGCTGGAGGTCTGAACTGATTATTTATAAAGGACTTCGGAAATTAAACTGAAGGCTTCATGAAATTAGGTGTGGCCCTAGGCATGCAGGGTGCTCACCCCTATTCTAGAAAGTTATACCTTTATAAAACCACTTCCAACTATCTTTAAAATCATTGTCTGCAAGTGAATGATGGGGTTTAAGTAGTAGATAGAAATAACAAGACATTCAAAATGTTAGACACAAGTGAATCACAGAGATGCTACAAAAAATGTATTGAAACATGTGGAAGGGACACTGAAAATCTGTTAAAAGTTGCTCTTCACATCAGCTGATGCAAAATCCTAAAAAAAAATCTACTGTCACCTCATATGATAGAGCAACACATTAAATCTCTGCAGAGGAATATTTGTTGGCAACGAATAGCAAATCTGCCTATAGAGCTGAAGAGTTGGATGAGATTTGGAAGGGACAAACTCACTGCTTGTGGGATTGCCTCAGACAGGTTTGGTAAGCAATTTCTTTTAAAACTTTAAAAAGTGGTCCATACAAATGGAAACCCTTGTTTGTCTAGAGATGACAAAAGAATTGTAGGCATGGTCCATAAGAAACAATGCCTCTCTCAAACTACTTTCAACTCAACCATTCCTTCTCCAGCTTTAAAAAAAAAGTGAATTGTTTCCTGTCCTTCTCAATTTATCTGCTAGCTCCTAAATTTCTGCACAACAAGCGCCTTTCTGCCCTACAGTAATCGCAGCCTTTCGAGCGCGAAAGGTGAACGTTCCGCATCCCCATACTCTGGACACAATTACATTTATACATAACCCCCTCCTTCCCTGTCATGATCTCTTTGCCTGACATCTCATCTGTCAGCAGCCCATCGTGGCCACAGATCCAGTGACCTCCCTCTGAATAAAAAGAGGAAGGGACAGGGCAGTAAATCCCATCCCCAGAGCGCATCAGCACGGCAGTAAATTGGAATCCTCTCTGTGCCCCCTTTATTATCACACTCACAGCATGAAGTTATGAGCCTCCACGCAGCTCCTGCTATAAAAATGTGATGGATGGGAGGGAAACCTCAGGGAGTTAATCTATTCTCCCATTAAATTTTACTTTAATTGGTCTTTGAGTCAATCAGAAACTCACTAGTCAGTGAATTAAGAAAAGGAAAGGGAGAGGGATTAAATGGGTAGGAAGATGAAAGAAGGGGTGCCTCTATCAAATCATATGATAAGGATCTAAATAGCTGGTGCCTGTGACCCATACCCTGCACTTTGAAAAATAGCAATTTTCAATCTTAGGTAGAGGTCCTTCCCAGCTTTGAAATCCAAATTTCCTTGAATATATTTTAATATAGTTTTTAAGTCAAAGACCTGAAGCAAACTGTCCTCCAAGCTTTATCTTCTAATGCTTCTGGCTTGGAATTCTGGGAGCTGTAGTAAAAAAAAAATACCAGAGAGCACAAGTTAAGGGAAGCTATCTAAACTATAAACATTACAAGCAACAAGGAAGCTATATAAACACACAAACAAATAAACATGTTCAATCAATCAGAGCTGGAAAGGACATTGGAGATCTTCTAGTCCAAGCAAGAGACCCTATACCATTTCAGATTGGTGGTTGTCCAGTCTTTTTTAAAACCTGCAGTGATGGAGCCCCTACAACTTCTGAAGGCAAGCTGTTCCACTGGTTAATTGTTGTCACTGTTAGAAAATCCATCCATAATTTCAGGTTGCTTCTCTCCTTGATTAGTTTCCATCTATTGTTTCTCGTCTTGCCTTCTGATGCTTTGGAAAATAAGTTGATTCCCTCTTCCTTGTGGCAGCCCCTCAAATAGGTCCGCCTGGTGCGCCAGTTGCGGCCCTATCTAGACCGGGATGCCTTACGTACGGTCACTCACGCGCACGTGACCTCTCGTCTGGACTACTGCAACGCTCTCTACATGGGGCTACCCTTGAAGACCACTCGGAGGCTCCAACTGGTACAGAATGCAGCCGCGAGAGTTGTGTTGGGAGTTTCCCGACACTCCCATGTTACACCTCTGCTCCGTGAGCTGCATTGGCTTCCAGTTGTCTTCCGGGTGAGATTCAAGGTGTTAGTAATGACCTACAAAGCCCTACATGGCATGGGTCCGGAATACCTTGGGGAGCACCTGCAGCCGGCGTCAACTTCCCTCCGCCCAGTACGCTCCCACAGAGAGGGCCTCCTCAGGGTGCCACCGATCAAAGAATGTCGACTGGTGGCCCCCAAGGGGAGGGCGTTCTCTGTGGGCGTGCCAGATTTATGGAACCATCTTCCGGTTGAGCTCCGGATGGCGCCCGACCTCCGCTCCTTCCGGCGCGATCTCAAAACCTACCTTTTTGAACAAGCTGGCCTGGCCTGACGGGATGGGGTTGGGTTTTATAAATCTGTTTTAACTTTTTAATGTGTACTAATTTATTCATGGGCATTGTTTGTTTAATCACTTTTAATTTTTGTATCTTGTTTTTTAATATGTATTGCCCTGTTCACCGCCCTGAGTCCTTCGGGAGAAGGGCGGTATACAAATTAAATTAATAAATAAAATAAATAATAAATACTGGAATACTGCTATCATGTCAACCCTAGTCCTTCTTTTCTCTAGACTGGCCATACCCAATTACTGCAATCATTCTTCATACGTTTCTGTCTCTTTAATCATCTTCTTTGCACTTTTGCTCTTCTTTGCACTTTTTCCAAAGCCTCAACAACTTTTTTGTAATGTGATGACCAAAATTGCAGTATTCCAGGTGTGGTCTTCCTAAGGATTTATAAAGTGGTACTAATACTTTGCATGATTCTGATTCTATGCCTCTGTCTATACAACCAAGGATTGTATTGTATTAGCTTTTTTGGTTGCTGCCACCCATTGTTGGCTCATGTTTAAGTGATCGTTGGCTAGAACTCCACGATCCCTCTTACAGTTACTGTTTTTGAGCTGGGTTTTGCTTAATCTGTACTTGTAGCTTTGGTTTTTCTTGCCTAGGTGTAAAATCTTGCTTTTGTCCACATTAAATTTCATGTTGTTGGATAGGGCCCATTGTTCAAGCCTGTCAAGATCTTTTGGGATCCTGAGCTTGTCTTCTGGGATGTTGGCTATTCCTGACAGCTTAGTGTCATCTGCAAATTTGATGAGTTCCCCATCTATTCCCTCATCTACCGGTAAATCATTGATGAAGATATCGAAGAGTACTGGGCCAAAGATGGAACTTTGTGGTACCCCACTGCTTACTTCTCTCCATATGGATGCAGTACTCATTGAGTACAGTTTGTCAGCCAGTTACAAACCCATCTGGTGGTGACGGTGTCAGTCCCACATGGGTTGTGGTCTACCTGGTCAAATGCCTTGCTGAAATCCAAGTATACTATGTCCACAGCATTTCACTGGTCAACTAATTTAGTAACTTTGTCAAAGCATGAAATAAGATTGGTTTGGCATGATCTATTTTTTAAGAAACCCATGCTGGCTCCTAGTTTTAACTTAATTTGTTTCTAGATGTTCACAGGTCTGTTCTGTAGTTTCCTGGGTCTGTTTTTCTTTTCTTTTTTGAAGATGGGAACCACATCAACTCTTTTCCAATCCTATGATAGTTCCCCAGTGCTCCAGGATGGATGAGTGGGTGGGTGGATGAATGGCTGGATAGATAGATAGATAGATAGATAGATAGATAGATAGATAGATAGAGATAGAGAGATAGAGAGAGAGAGAGAGAGAGAGAGAGAGAGAGAGAGAGAGAGAGAGAGAGAGAGAGAGAGAGAGAGAGAGTGTAGCCATGGATGGGTTTAATGTTTTTAAATTGTGATTTTAATTTTTTGCGGCTAGACTTAATTTAATTTAATTTTAATTTTATATTGTATTGTTTTTAAATTTTGCCTTGTAAACCGCCCTGAGTCCTTTGGGAGTAGGGCGGTATATAAACCAAATAAATAAATAAATAAATAAATAAATAAATAAATAAATAAATAAATAAATAAATAAATAAATAAATAAATATACATACATACATACATACATACATACATACATACATACATACATAATGTAGCTTTCTAACAAGTCATGCTATTGCCACATCCAGGTTTTAAATCTATACTTAATACTATAGACCATTTCCCAAATATGAGAGAAGTGTTTTTCACATTCAATATGGAGAATCCATGAAGAGAATCTGGAGGCTTCATCAAGCATGGAAAATATGTGCTACACTACAGAGCTTGACCTCCTTCTTCAAGATCTTTGCTCTCTTTGCCTAGTCATATTCAAAGGAAATAATAAGAACAGAGACTGCTGCTTCCTTGGAAGCCACTGAAAAGACACTTTCTTCCCAAATACACAGACTAATTTTGTATGCATATGTTTAGTTGCAATTGTTCTATAAGAAAAAAACCAGCAAATTTCCACGTCTGTAGAATCACCTTGCAGAGGCTCCATGTTCCAAACTTTAAGTCTTTTAAGTGACTCAATATATTTTTAACAACCTCTTTTATAAATATCAGGAACTGTTTAGACTAGCAGTCTAGTCCTTATATGCCACAAGTTTAGTTCCTTTTTGTGCAAAGTAAGAATATTGTTATTGCAAGATGTGCAGCCAAGATTAGGGTAGAATTAGGATTTTGCATTTTGCTCCCAGTGTTTGAGGATGGCAGATCATGGATCAACTTCGAATGCAGTAAAGAAGGTGGGAAATTGAAACCAG